>NC_048904.1:15889832-16189832 GCF_011077185.1 Oxyura jamaicensis | reverse complement strand
CCCAGATATTTTCCTACTCTCTGATTACTGCGCTAGAAATGCTCAATAATGTTCAACAAATGTACGAAAACAGCATATGTCAATCCAGCATTTCCTTCAAATAGTTCTATTTTGGGTTCCTGTTTTGTTCAATTAACACCGCTACAACTGACTCACTCGTGTTACATCTGATCTGCTTGGAGAGAACAGAAGGAGTTTTTGTTAGCACTGAAAATCTATAGTTAAGCAACTTTATGGCAATGACATGCACAGGTGGATGTCAGAAAGACCTAAGCTCTGATGCCCTCTTTTTTTTTCAGAATGTTGGCAAAGGTATTTCCCTAGGATTGGTATTGAACAGAGGCAAAAAGCACATTTGTAACAGATGTCATTAGTGACCACTGCTGTATGATAACACTGGTAAAAGCAATAAAGTAAACTTTTTAACTTTTTTTTTTTTTTCATATTTTTTTCTATGTGCACTTCTTCCATGTGATCTCTTTGTTTCATTTGTGTATTACTAGGAATACAGCTATTTAACAGGGGAGGACAGGAGAGCATACTACCCACGCTTAGCCAAAAAAGCAGACTATCCCAGCACAGAAAACAAGGGAAGGGCAGAGAAGACCTGCCAGCACTCCCATGGTTATCGAGCAAAGGTTGCTGCCTGAGTTCTGGCAGGTAAAAAGCCGATGGGGGTGGATGGTTAGCATGCTGAAGCAAAATGGGAGAGGGTCAGGACCTAGCACGTGGCATTTGCCAGCTGCATGGGCCAGGAAAAAGAGAGAAATGTTACCGTCAGGATGCTCTGAAGGGACCATGGAAGTCCCTTGTATGCACGGCACTAGGTGGTCCTGAACTGATGCTGCTCAGCTGGAGGTGGGGGTCATGAGCCAGCTGGGAGAGGATGTGTGCAGGCTGAGAGATGAGGAATAAATGGCAGGAAACAGGTCAGGGCCCGGGAAGATGAGCGTTGTTAGCTGCCAATTAGGGCAGGTAGCTAAAGCCACATGAGAGACAAGACTCAAAGGTCGTGCACTGGCATAACTATTTTCCTACTGGAAACCACAGAAATGTTAAAGGTCCAGGACTCTAACGGCTTCACTGAGAACAGGACTCCATGCTACACTTATTTAAAAATGTATTTAAGCATCTAATTATGGTTTCTATCTTAAATGGAAATACTTAGGAGCTTTCCTGAATCAGAATCCAACAAAGTGGGAGAAATGCAGCTGGACTTCAAATATGGTTTGGATAAACTCCGAGAATACACAAACAGCACATTCATCCCAGACTCCCCGGTGAACTGTGTGTTAGAAATCATTTGTAAAATTATTTTTTAAGTCCTAAAGACAAATTCATTTTACACAAGCCTAGAAGACTCTGTTGCTATTAAATCATCATCAAAAATATCAACAAAAGGTCATTTTGTCAGTGTTCTCATTTTATATTGCTAGACCCAAATTTCCCTGTGCCTGCCTGGACGCCTCTGCCTGAGGCACTCTCTTCCCTTGTTGCCCAGGTAAAGGTAGCTGCTATGTGGATATAATTTACAATGCATTTTGAAATTATTCTCTAAATAAAAATTGGGTTCTGTAGGTTGCAATAGGCAAATATAAATAAGGAGCATGTCTGGTTTAAATACAGTAAGTAAAATGCATCACTAATATAGAGTAAGAAACTTTTCTATGTAAAGGCAGGAAGCTAAGACATTACTTTTTAAATAAAAGCTAACAGTAATGAGCATTTCTAAGATGGATTTGTATTAAAATTAGCCTGAAAGGATTTTAGAAACTGCTGTATTAAAATGTCCGTTTGAAATTGTTATGAATTTCTGTCTGAGGAGCAAGTTGTCTTAAAGGTTCCATCTTCTAACACAGAACTGTTTTCACTTTATGGAATATTTTGCATTATATTTTAATTAAAGTTATAATTACAGAACTAAATATAATTAGCTTTTTTCTTCAAAAGAAATTGGAAGTGAACTTACTTTATTAAATTTTCAATTTGTTTCCTGCAGTGTTACATAGTTTATTCTAATTAATTGAATGAGATCTCATAAATATTTTAGCAACATAGGGATGTGATTAACAGCTCGAGTTTTGTGTGCTTTTCTTTCTTCTTTCCAGCTTTCTTCTTCTCCTCTGCACTACAATTCCCCCAGTTTCCATGTGCACTCCCTGCCTTCGGTGACATTGCAAACACAGGAGCCCGGGCAGAGCTCCCCTCTTCTGCAGCAAAACATTGTATTTTAGCAGTCTTGGCCATGGGAAGCCATTTTTAACTTCTCTTTGGGTAGTTTTAGTAAGTCAGGAACCTCACATAACACAAACCATGGAAGTGACTCTCTTTTTGTGTATTTATGACTTCCATGCTTAATAGATTCCTGCACGATCTTCTCTGCGTTCCGTGTGCATGTGTGTGCGCGTGGCACATTTGTTTATTCTCAGAGCAAATAAAGCAGAAAGGAGTAAAGAGGTCTGTGACTCCCCATTAGCACACCCTACCAGTGCACAAGGTGGAGCAGAAGGGACGTGTCACACAGCTCCCTACTCACCATCAGGTAGCAAAAGGCTCAACTTTTCCCTGGCATCAGTGAGATTTTAACTCCTGGGCGCTGAACAGGTCCATTACAGTTTGAGCCTCCGGCTTGACCTGTTCAGCCTTCCCATTTGCCACTTGGACATTTGGCACAGCAGAAACATCAGCTTGGTGCCCTCAGGCACCTCTTTCAAGATCAAGAGCTAACAGCAGCAGGAAAACACACCAGGGGGTTCGCAGACTCACGGGGAAGGAGGCATTCCCTGCTTCAAAGCATGTCAAAGCCAACAAAAAGGGAGGCAGGACAGGGAGGTGATGTGACCTGCCTGTAGTCACACACTGTACAGGACTAACACGAGCATTTGCTCTCCTAATTCCCGGTTCAATGTTGCCTCTCTTCCCTCCACTCCTGAACTGGGATGATTGCAGCTTCTCTTGGAAATGCTGCTCTGCAGCTCCAGCAGTGAGTAAATGTATTTATCAGTACGGGTAGCTGAGCGTATAAACAGTGTGTTGATCATATCAAACAGGAAAAACAGGAGTACAACTGGACAGTCAGAAAATAGGAAGATAATCGTCATGGCTCTGCATCAGATTGAATCTCTGTCAGCTCCCAGTTTAGAGGGGTAAGGCCTGGTGTAAGAGTAACACTGTGCTCTTTTAATATATTGCAGATTAATTTAATTAAGCACTGTCTAATAATACCTCGTATCAAATGAAAGCTTCAGCCTGCACTGTGACCTTTACCATCCAGCAATACAAAAGCTGTGGGATAAACCAAACAAAAAAAGAAATCCATATATATTTAATCTACCCATTTAGCTCAGGCAGGCATTGTGTCACTTGCCCATCTTGTATTGTTGACAGCAGCAAGCTGAGTATCTTTTAATATCTAAAGGACAAATTGTATTTTTGCAAGCATACTCCTAAAGTCCCCGCCGTGACGCTAACTGGAAGTGTACACACTTCTCCCCAGAAAAATAATAATAATAATAATAATAATAAATCCCCTGGTTGTTTTTCCTGTTCATACATTCCCTTACAACTTACTCTTCAATTTAGGGCAAATTTTGAAGTAGAAAAATGAATCAGATTTGTTCCTCATTCTATACATTGTACAAAACTGTGTCGTCCTCATCTACATGCACAGTAATGCTTCTTTTGGATTGTGAAGTAAGCCAGTGGAAATCATGTTGGCAAGAACCTTGCAATGATGATTTGGTGATCTTGTTGCACTGTTGGTATTGCTTTCCAAAGCCGAAAATTATTTTCCAGTCAGCACAAATTTTGATGCATGAAGTTAGCCTTGCTGTTTACAGGCACTTCTTGTAAGGGCTGGATTGTTGATGCCAGACCTGGGTCTGACCTGCCAACTGTTCTATGTTTATGTCTTGTGATGACTCCAAAGCAGTTTTATAGGGTTTGGGTCTTCACCCTCTCTTAATTTACCTTAAGTGTCTAAAATCAGGTAGGCTGTTGCTTGTATAGGTGCAGAGGCAGCAATAACAGTAAATGCAATTTTTATGTGGAGAAGGTATGCACATCTCAGTTCCTAATGCACCAAGAAGGATGAAAAGGCCAGAAAACTTGTTCTGCTGTTAAAATGACAAGAATATGGATATTTCCTAAAATTATTACAAGAGAGGCTTGGGATTCACATGTAATATTTAAAGCACATCCAACATACTTCAGGCACTGCATTATTAATGTCAAATGAAGTATATTCTCCAAGTGTTTATCTACAACCCTCCAATGTTGCAGCTCAGAGTGGGGATTCCTTCCCCGGCGTATATCCCACACTGCAAACATCCCGCTCCTTCTCAGGGTGATGCAGCCTCCTGTCTTCCTCCCGCACACTTTCCTTTTGTTCTCTGGGTTCTCTCCTGGTTAGAGCTCCATTTCATATTGTTAGTTAAGAGGGAGCTATGTGTGATATCAGCTTCAGCAAAGTCAGTTGTGCCAGCCCCCACACTGTTACAGTGACCTTACTGCCACCCCCAGCAACCTACAGCCTCATAGTACTATCACTTTATCTTGCAAAGGGTATTTTATCTCCTCTTGTTTTAGTTTGTTTTCACAGCCACAATCCTGTCTTTTACCTTGTAACGTAACTTCATATACTTTTCCTGTTACCAGCTTCTTTACTGTCTGCTGCAGATTTTTTCTCAGCATATGGGCAAAACAGTCTTCACACTTTTCTTTGCATTCCACATCCTTGACATAACGTGTGGTTTAAACAGTTTGCATATGTATACACAATGAAAAGGGGAATCTGTGCTGACAGAGAGATGGATCTTTAAACATTTTGTTAAAACAAGGTTTAGAGAAGGTTCCACATTTTGGGGGAAAAAAGTTTGGAGCTGATTTGAAACCCAAATAGCATTAACTTATTTTTAAAGTTAATCCACAACCACTGGCAGCATCATGACCAATCTGTTCTTGCATTTCACCCACTGATAAGAAAAAAAAACAACACAAGAGCACTCCGTCAGGCACAGGACAGGCAGGTGCACAGATACGTCCATGGCAAAGGCTCCCACGATGTAGGGTCAGAAGATGCCTCTATGTTCTCATAGCAGGGGACACAGAAGCTGTGTGGACTTACTGAAAAGGGAAGAACTAGTGCGCACATTCAGAGAGCTAACACAGGGCATGATACATCAACTCTGCTGTGCCCTAAAAAGATGCTGAATTATGAAATGGCGAATGACTCACCGTATCTCATGTCCAGAATGATTTCTGGTACATGTCTCCTTTTTCTTCACAGCAAATTTCTTGATGATAGAAATACTATGGCCTGGGTTATGTTAAGCTGGTATATTCAGATAACCAAGAGTCCTTGGAACAACTGCAAGGAATTAGAAGAAAGGTGTACTAAAACCAACTCTGAATGTTTTCAGGTTGTGACCACTTCTGCAAATTAGGACAAGTGAACAGACATATTGACGTTGGAACTTAGATCAATATCAATTTTTGCTCTGCTGTAACAAAATCACAATCTGGATTATTCAGCCTCTGTGGTTTTGTCACAGCATTCATGTGGCATATGTACCACACTATCCTGATCAGCAGGTAGCATCTGTCTTGAGTTTTGTTCTATTTAATTTGATAAAAGTGGAACTCATGCAAAGACAACTAATTGGGGAGCTGAATATACAACCTACCACCCACCATGTGTCATTACTGGAAATAACTCCACAAAGAAACCACATTTGGAGCTGAACACTTAAAACAGCTTTAACTCCTGATAGTATTCTCTCTTTCACCATCTCTCAGTGTCTTGGGATGTTTTTTATGATCCCCCACCATGCAGAAGAAATTGGATCTAAAGGCATTGGAGTAAGGGAACTCTGGCCAGCTGCCATAGTGCTGACCTTACATTGACTTCAGGAAGGGACAGCTTGGCAAGAAGTCCTAGCCGGAGCTCCTTTTGTCTCATTTGGTGCTGTGACACCAAGGCGATTATTCAAGTTGCCCAGAGAGGCTGTGGATGTCCCATCCCTTGGAGGTGTCCAAGACCAGGTTAGATGAGCAACCTGATCCAGTGGCTGTGACCCCACCTATGGCAGGGGGATTGGTACTAGATGATCTTTAAGGTCTGTTCCAACCCAAGCCATTCTATGGTATGATTGCTGTGAACAGCATTTCCCTTGCCAGGGCTTCACTTCATGGGACAAAATAGACATGACACTGGGACAAAGGCAGATAACTAAACAGAGAAAGTAGCTGATGGCTACTACAGTGTTACCTCTCTTCAGCTTCACCTGGAGAATGATAGAGGAAAAGCCTTATGGTTGTCAGGAAAGCTCACTACCTCAAGCCAACTTCATTAGCGGAAAAGTGTTGGCCGCCCATATTCTCTCTCCGTGCAATGACAGACACTCCTCTCAGAACTCTGCAAGGCACTGAAGGACAAGGCAGGTTTCAAGATAAGATACTAGGTCTTCATAGTACTCCTCAGAGAAGCAAAGGAAAAAACAAGTCCTTATCCGGCTCTTCCAAAAGGCTCCTGCAAAAGTGCATATCCACTAGATTCATGTCACCTTCAGGGTGACGCTCATCACACTCCTTCAGAGCATAGCACCTCAGGCAGATAGACTAGCAGGGGCACTTCCACCACTGCCAGCATCTCCACACACATGTGTCACCAGAACCAGGCACTGCTCTGTGCACCCATCATGACTGAGAGCATCACTCCCCCAGGCACCACTGAAGTCTTACTCACTTCGTAGCTGTAACTCAGATGTATAGCTGTGTCAGATTCTGGTTCATCTTCTTTTGTCCATATCGATTCATCTCAACAGTTTGGTGCCCATGGGATAAGTGGAAACATGAAGTTTTTTAGAGGTACGCGTGCAGTCACCAAAATGTCTTGAGAAGCTTCCAGAAGAATCAGAAGTCGCCTGTTCCTTTTGGTCTTAATGTTTCACAACTATGGAGCTACAAGCTATGATTGAAGTCACTGCAAAATGGTTTCTTGGTTTCACTGAGGACCATCCCCCATGGCCTTCCACACTTTGAATCATCACTGATATATCGCTGAAGATCTGGCCTCAAAATATCACTAGAAGCACTCAGAAAGGATATTCAATCTTTAGTGAATTACAGTCTTGACTCTTTTATTGCCTGCTCAAATCCTTACAAACTGCCCATGTTCACACACTTCTTAGAAGCCAGAGAGATTTTAATAAAGGACTTCCTGAAAATTCAAAAGGTCTACATTTTTTTTCACTGTTTCCATTGAAATCCTTGAATGACTTGTTACCAAAAGAGGTTATTTAAAGTAGGATTTTCCACTCTTTGTATTAGCTAGATACTCACTCCCTATATTTTGTCCCGCAGTAGTTTCCATATCTCTTAATGTATTTTGCCCATTTAATGCAATTAGAATTCAACATGAGTTTCCTAAATCAAGACAGTAAGATCACTTCTCACTGTAACTTTTAAGCTGACACAGAAGCTAAAATTCTTTCCAAATTTTTTTCTCCAATTAACTATAATATATTTAGTGCTTATTTTCAAACATTAAATGCTTCAGTTCAAACGTGCAGTAAGCAAATAAGTTATGTTCAAGGCTTTTTAGCATCACTCAAAGGAAATCCTAAGATTTCCTGTGACATGTTATTTTGCAGTAGGAGGAAAAATAGACAATTGTGGATAATTTAAATCAAACTACTTTGTAGGTTTTTCAACACCACAATTCTAATTTTGTAACCATAATTTTCACTTTAAAATGTACTTTCCAGAAGCCAAAATGAAAATTTTAAGAGTTTTGAATACATGTGGGTGTGAAAATGCTATCAAGGGAAACACGACTTTTTTTACTGATTTGTAGATGATATATTCACATTTTCAAAGAGTTGGATTTTTCTATGCCCTTGCTTTTCCACAAAACAGCTGAAAACATAAAATAATAATAAAAAAATGGGACAGTGTAGCTCTACGATCAAGTAAATGGTGTGGAAATATGCAAGTTCACAAATGAACTTGATTACCTTGTGATTAGCTGGACTGAGGCACAGTGGAAAGCAGACATTTATTATGTTGACCATTGTGAAAATTCAATGTGACCGATGGCCTTTAATGATGTGTGGGGGAGTGTTTGCAGTACCTTCTAATGCCTGTGCTTTTGGACATGTTCAGAAACTTTCTGATATAACATTTTTATTGGCAAATGTCAGTTATGCAATCTGAAGCAGTTCACGAGAAGGGGTTAGTTTCGATATATTTCCCTCCACACATTTCTGACTCACACAAAATACCAAAATTAGCAAACATCTTGTTGCCAAGAAGTTTCATCTCCTGGTCTAATAGACTGCCAGTATGTTAAAAATGACTGAAGTGAAAATCTTAAGTGATATGGCTTGAGTTTCTCAGTTGTTTTGGATTTTTCCACTTCCAATTTCATCCCATTTCAAAATTATTATTTCTGATTTTTTTAAGCCTCTGCAGATGAAGAAACCCATTTCCCACCCAGGTGCAGTACCAGCTACTCCCTCTACTTCCAGCCAGATGTTCCTACAGAGAGATGTGTCTACTTCTGAAGCGAACTCGCATTTAGAACTAATTACTGCTTGATCCTTTTTTTTCTCCAACATTGGAACATGCTGATTATTCAGCACTGGATATTCAGGTTCCTCTGGGTATTTTTAACCACACAGATATATTTCAGGGCTGAGGCATCAGGGAACAGGGTTAGATAAGAAATGGTATATTCTGCAGAGGATTTAATAGACATACACATATGGCTATAACTTTGATATGAAAAAGGGATGAACTGTGCAAGTGACTGTGCAAACTGTAGGTAACATTTATAACCACTTTTGACAGCCCTGATATGTCTGTGCCTGCACTATACTCGCTCACCTGCATCTCTCTTGGCAGTGTTAGCTCTGACCTCCTAGCTGCAGTCTCTCTAGTGGTGTGTACCTGTTAGCCAAAGAGATTCCACAAAGGCACAAAGTGAACAAGCCATGGTAGCAAGATTTCTCCTTGGAGGACTAGAGATGTAACAAGAGATACCGTGTATCTGTGAACACCCTAAAGGGACTTCTGTCATTGATATTGTTTTAAAAGCCCTTGAACTGCTCTCTGTGGAAAAGGGGTAACTTCTAGGAAACCCTAGGAGACTCTGATGATCATTAACTCTACAAAATGGGAAATTCAATTAGCAGCTTTTTCTGTTTGGTTTATTCCTTATATGCAGGCTGGAGTGGGCTTTTGGTGAGGACTGAGAGTGGCATCTCACTAGGTGCGCTCACCAGAACAGATGTGAGAGAGGCTCAGGGAGGGAGCAGGGAGTTGGAGACCCCTGCTAACAGATGTTAGAGCAACCCCAATTCTGCTCTTAGCTATGCCCAGGAAACAGCTCCCATGCCATCAGCCATGCACTGGCTTTTGGGGAGGCTGAACATGGCAGTGAAGAAGAACATGGCTTAGCAGTCTGCGCAGGAGGCAGCCTGGCTGAGCCCAGACGTAGGCTAGTATGCTATGCAAATATTAATAACAGCTTCCAGAAATTTGGAAGAGCCAGCCAAGTTTAAAAATGTCCTATGCATCTGCCCATTTGTAACCACATGGCCAACACACACTCTGTCCATGCCAGAGCAGTATTCCCTCTCTGTGAGGCATTACAGTTGGCACGAGTACCTTCCTGGATCACTGCCGGTAGCTGGCAAGTGTGCTGCAGGGAGCAGTTGTTCCCCAGTCCCTAACCTCACCACATCCACTGAAACCCCTCCAAGGTTGCCAATGCACGTCCTTGGGGGGAGGGGGGGGAGAAGAGGAAGTGCTTTATTATTCCCTCTTCTTTGCACTGAACAACACAAGGAACTGGGGAGTACTTACTATTTGATAGCACTCATGGCTATAGATGGAAATATGCAAGCATAAGTTCCTGAGAATTTAGTCCCTTATTTTGTATTTGCCTCCTTCAGCTGGTTGCAATGCTAAAGCTTAGCAAAGCAGGAGATTAGCCCACTGGTTGCCACACCAAAGGCACGTGTATATGGGTACCTTTGGGTTCTGACAACACATCTAAACTACTTTTAAATTAGCTGGCACAGGGAGCAAAAACGCAGTAGCCACAAAAAGCATCTCAACTCCTGCTAGGCACCCCAGCAGAGCTGCTGCTGGGCTTGCTAAATGAATCCAATGGTTTTCTTGCCAGGAGCACAGTAGTCTCAACACCCAAACTACGTGGTTTAAAGCTACCTTAGACAGTTTATAAGCTCTGTATTCATGGTAATGTAGACATACCCTGAGATCACACAGTGATTATTGCCAGGAGGAAGAAGACAAGCATATCATAGTATAGCAATGGAACCATACTATGAGTCTAGCACATTATGTCTACCTACAATCTATTGCCATGGTCATGAATCTACTTTATTATGCTCAACAGTTCTGAGGAAAATTCTCATTTTCAGCTCCATCCTAACAAACATCCTACAAACACAGGGTAGGAAACTTCCATTGCCCCAGAAAGTTGGTAAGAGAAGCATATCAGACAGAGAAAGAGGAGGACAGAGGTGACAGCCAGTAGAGGACAGAAAGTGCCAGACAGGCAGATATCTCCTGTATGCCATAATGTTATTATTTCCATCACCTTCTCATCTGTGAACACTGCATTTTGGGTTAGTGACCCTACATATTAGAGTACAGAAAAAGTACAGAATGCAGGAGACTCAGAACCCAAAGCTCTTTGATTATCTTCTTTAATTTATGTCTTTTCTTGATGTATAATTATAACAGCATCTATATGTATTCATCACGTGTACCACAGCTTCTGCTGAATCCCTAGGTTTTGTCAAAGAGGAAGCAGTACACTTAAAAGTATTCTGCTCCAATGAATTATGGCTGTCATTTCAATGCTATTTATTGTGTTAACAATACTTTTCCAGAAGACTGTTTCATTTAGCCATTTGGAATGTAAGGACAATAGCAGGGAATAAATAACCATGCAAGCTATAAGATCAAAATCCACAAAGATTTCAGAACATATGAAAAGAAATGTATTTTAAAAAATCCTGGACATGCAAAGTAAAAGATTCAGATTAAATTCTCATAGCTGTAAGGCTTTTGCTTGCTATTCATGAGAGCTATGGAATTTGCTTCTACTTGACATCAGAAATGCAGATTCAGTGAATTCATTTAAGACAAAATTGCAATCTTATCTTTTTAGTCTGCCTTTTCCAGCCTTAAATGCAGCTCAGTTTTAAATCTCCTGGATATTATTTTATGTGAAATTATTTGAAATTCTTTGTATTTTCTGCACTGGGTACATTTAGTTTTATTGTATTTAGTTCACGTACATTAAAAAAATACTAAGGAGAATAGGTAAAAGATGGCAAACTGGATAACGGGAAAGGAAAAGCAGTCATTTGCTAAAGCAAAAGGATAAATGCAACAGAAATGGAAGAAGGAGACCTCTAAACCATTTTCTTAAATATGAAAAAGTATTTAGTGAATGGATGAATATGCCAGAAGGGTTCCTACCTCCTAATTCTTTAGCTCCCATGCATAGCTGTGTGAGTAATAGGGCTAATTAGGAACCGTGTGGCTCCACCATACACCCACTCTTACATTCGCACAACACAGCACTTCCCAGCGTTCTTCTTTCTTCTTCCTCACTTCTTTCTGTGAAATCTCCATCCACGCTCTCTTCGTGCTCAGTCTATGCCACCTGCTTACGGACTACTGCACGAGTAGCCCGCTGACCTGCTGCCCTAATAAAGGAGGGTCAGGAAGACAGCAGAGCAAATGTCTTTGCTCAGTTGCCAAGTGGCTAAAGAATTGCTGAACCCTAGTGGATGAGCTAGTTTCATGATGCTAAAATCCCCTTTAAATGAGGATTCCTGAACTACAAGTGACTCCTACACTCCTGTGCAATGCAGTGGGTGATCTAGGTGCACAGTCCCCTGTCAGTTACTCATGCACACAGCACGGCATGTGACATCAGATGGATTACAGTCCTTTCATTAAAACAAGGAGCAATAATATCTTCTGACATGTTTTTTACATTACACTGCATGTTTTCTATTTTACATAAACATTTCCTCTGTGTCTGCATTTGCAACAGTCCAGTTGCAAAGGGTGCAGGACTACTCAACAGGCTGCTCTGCAGAGTTATTTCACTGAGAAATAACGGCACTGGGAGTCTTAAATTGTAAAAAAGGCATGTTTTCTATATGAAAACTTTGATCTCGTGGAACAGAAGCCTGAAGACTATAGTGTAACTAGCAATAATCAAAAAGTAAAAGTCTTTGCAAAGGTAAACAGACATTGTTCTAGTTACTTTAATCAACCTACTTCCAGTATCTTCAGACATTTATAATTGATTTTGGTATAGAATCATCAAAGGAATGCAGTATAAAATTTCAACAACTTCCTTAAAAAATACTAGCGGAGCTAAATTAGATCATGTCTATGAAAAAAAGTATAGCACATGCAGCAGAAAATGAAAGGCAGGTGGATACAGTGAGTAGAGAGATCAAGGTGCAAAAATACCAATCCAAATACCCTAAACATGATTTAAATATTCATCAGAATGTTCTTCTGTATTTTACAGTTCATTCATCTGTGACTTCGGGAGTCGCATGACAGCAGGCATGGATTGAATTAGGAAACCCATCTTTTCCAGCTTCACTATTCAGCATTGCATGAGAATAGATACAGAGCATTTCCTCTATGCCTGGGTTTTCCAAGCTGTGCAATAGAAATAATGATAATTATTTTACAATACTTTGAGTTCTGTAGTGAAGAAGTGCTCTGGCAGAGCTAAGAAATAAGATGATATTGCAGGAAACTTCCTCCTTATTTGAGTCTGTTTTTCTTTTACATGCATAGTGCCAATCTATGTTAGGTGCCCTTATGAAAATTGTCACAATTTCTACGACAAGCTAATGTTTCTTTCTAATAACCCCAGGTCTGTTTAAGGCCTGTGTCTTTTCATTGAGTCCCTTGGTGAGTCTCCCTTCACAGGTGACCATTAGGCACGTTTCTGTGCTGTCACACTGTCCCTGGCTGTCAGCATCCAACCGATCAGAGTCTTTGTGATGGGTCTTTTCATGGACTTCCTTGAGGGCAAGCCTTACATTTTGAAATGTATCACATTTGTGATAATGACCCAAGTTGTGACATCAGACAGGGTAATGCATTGGGTTTGCCATTCAGATTTCGTTCTGGATTAGCTGAAAGGCAGCCTCAGACAAGGCTGGAACCAGCTGGGTTTTAAAGCAGCCCAGTTCTGACAATAGACTCATTTTATGCCAGGTAAACACCCTTCACATTTGCTGGCATTTGTGTTCAGCTTTCCTGCATTTGCATGGGTCTGAATCAGAGTAAAACTTGCTCCCATTGGCACACTCCAGTCTAGACCATCTTCTGTTCTTGGCACACATAATAACTATTTTCACTGCATCCTTGTCAGCTTGTTCTTTCAGGAAATGCATTCTATTTTCCTTTAAGTCCATTTTGCATAAAGTAATTCTTACTTCAAGTAGTCTGCCAGAAAAGGCTTTCTTTATCCTTGACTGACCTTTGCTGGGTTTGTCTGGCTAATGTCTTTCCTATCAGCTCCATTACTCACAGTCTTGTGCTGCTCTTACTGAGGGCAATGCTTTCCAGGAAGTACAGATACAGCCCTGCAAGCAGCCACTTCACTCATCTAATACCCTGATGAGATCTATGAAGTGTCAAAATCTTAATGAGAACCTGCTTGCATATTTCCGACCAGGTACAATGCTTCAGTTTTGATTCCCAGCCTCCCCTGAGGACAGGGACAGGTCTGTAGCAGAGCGAGGATCCCCACACCTTGCTGGGCCAAAGCACTTCATTCAACAGGGCTGTGCAGGACCCATGGCAATACTCAGCACAGGAAAAGTCATCTCAGTCCAGCTTTTAGGAAGTGTGTGCCAAATTTAAAAGTACTGCTGCTTTGATGAATTATCTGGAATCCTGGATGCTCTAAATGAAGACTGTACAGATTTTCACTTTCTGCCAAAAAGCAGCAGTAAAGCCAGAAGCCCTGCAGGATCTAAGAGGTCTTTTTGTCTAGAGCCTTGTATCACACAACCTTGTGAATTTTATCCAGCTAACCATGTCCTGAACCCATTACTATCATTACTGTAACCGTTAGCATTTGCTAAATTGTATGGCACAAAGGGTTAATGTCTTCCAACAGGCACTCCCACAGTACGTGTGTGGCTTCAAAATGAAAACACAAAGACATCTAAAAGAATGTAAATTATATCACTGCTGAGAATCAGAAAGCAAAGTGATGATTCCTTGTCTTTGATCTGCCTTGTTGTGTATTACTGTATTTCTGAATTGACAGAAAAGATGTTCATTTCAAGGCACCAAAATGTCTGAACTATTTAGGAATTGTCGCCTTGAATCAATTCTGGTTTCATATACTGTGTCTTCACAGGCTTCCTTCCAAATCAATTCCATCTCAAAACAAATTGTTTAAAAGCCATGACTTCATTCCCACGTTAAGGGAATATCTGTGGCACTCCCAATTAAAATAAAAATATTTACAGTAAGATACACAATTTACGCGATGGTATTGACAATAGTAGAAGTTACCAAATGCAGGTCTTTTGCCTTTGCACATGCAAAAAGTAGCTTTCTAAAGGCTGAAGGGCCTGTGTTAGAAAAACATGCAGTACCTACTTTAGGAAGAAAACCAGACATCATTTATAATTCATGTAAGTATATTGAAGTTTTCCACTGCCATCCAAGAAAGATGGTTTCAAATCTATGGAGTGCAATAAGCCTATACTCTGTGCAGTAACCTCTATATATCTCATATAGATTTTACTCGGGAGATCATTTCCATACTGAGGTCTTCCCTTCTACAATATGATACATTCAAAACCATCACTTTCCCTGTGTATCTATCAGTGTTAATTTGTCAGTTTGTACCCCATGTCATTTTCATGAAGACTTTAGGGACGTGGATTTGTATAAACAGATTGAAGAGTTAAATGTAATCCGTGAGTAAACAGAAGGAAGAGGAATGGTTATCTCAATATTACAACTATATTTTTGTTCATATCCAATATAAAATCCAAAGAGAAATGAATGATATCTCCGGTCAATTCCAACTGTACTGACAGGCTGATGCAAAATTGCTGCATATAACTCAGCTATTTCCTACAAGCACACAGAATTTAAAAGCCCAACAAGTGAGCTGCTGTGCTAAGGGAAGTTCATTACTGCTCAATCACAAACAGCTCAGTCCTACTCAAACACGGACTTAGATTGTATTTTTCAGTATGAGAAACTTGACTGCCTGCAAGGCATCTAACATATCCAAGACATCTTTGGAGTGCGAGAGCAATTCAATTTTCAGCTCTTTTTCTTAATTTTCCAAAGCATGTAGCCTCTTAAAAAATCCTCTGGAATTGGAGGACTGACATTAAATGATTATGTCTTAATGTATAAAATCCAGTTTTACACTTCAGTCAAAACTCCGGGAGAACTTGATTTCTAATAAATTTTTCCTCCATCTCCGCAGCTGTTGATAGTATTTAGCACAGAGCAGAAAAGGCTACATACTGTATAATGCATCACAAATGACTTTATTGGCTGTCATACACTTTGAAAGGCTTTGCTCCGCACTTGATTAATTTGCGAAGCAGTTTATTTCAGATATCAAAGCTGCTTGTTCCGAATGATTATTAAAACTAAGCAGAAGCAAGTATCCATTATTGCCTAAAAATAATGAATGCAGAAGAGGCAGGCACTTGGGACGCAGGGAGGTGACATTAATGTTCAACATCTCAAAAACAGCAGCATATCAAATTATTGATGCAAAGCATTTGACGACTGTCTTTAAGAGGCAGGGGCATAGGCTGTCTAGACATGATCAGATATCAAGGTCTACGAGTTTTGCAATCTGATCATTTTGTTTCCCTCTTACCAAGGTAAAGAGGCGCCTGTCAGTATTTGACAGGCTGCAGACACAATGATTACAACAACAGTAAGAATTACTGCTCTCTGTAGTACTATCATCCTCTGAATAACTTTGTTGGAGGAAGTCGGTTGCAGTTTGTTTAGTTGTTTGTTCAGTTGTTTGCTTTTTTTGTTTTGTTTTGTTTTGCTTTTGTCTCTGACGGAGGGTGATGTCTGTATATTCTATGACCCTTTGTTACTGCTCCCATTAGACAGGGTTTTAGATACAGATCCCAAATTGATCTCGAACCACAATGGAGACACTAAGTGGCAACATCTGTAGAAGCTGAATAGAAATATATTCCAGATCAGGCAACTTGTCCTTTTTTGATTTGGACATAGTGGATAAAATCTGACTTAACTCTTCACATGCCAGAGAAAATTTCTCCCGGCTTCCCATCTCATGATTGTTTAACAGGCTGCAGGCCCAATGATTATAACAATAACTGCCATTTTTTAGCTGTAGCCTCTGATAATGGATTTCCAAGTGGTACACTATATATTTAACATATGCCAACAGCAATTTTAGGAAGTGCTGTGTGCTTGTTTTATAATTATAATTCAACATATCTGTCAGTGTTGCTTTTTTCCCAGACTCCATGGTTGTGTTTTTGTCAACAGAAAATGGCAATATTTTCCTCTAACAGTAAATTCAAGGTCAAATCAAAGTTGAAATACATAGAAAGCACAGGGCACCAGAAACTAGGATTAGAGCATTTGGTTTAGTTTTTCCTTTGTACCAGATTGTGTGAACAGCCCCTGCTAAAGTATACGTAAGAACAAATTCCCAACTTGGTATTAGTGTTTGATTTGATTTAGACAATGATGCTGATGTCATTTGGGTGAATGCCTATGAGAAAAATAGGATAAGACAGCTACTTAATAGGAGATTAAGTGATTCTATGTGGAATGTCACAATTGTAGTTTAAAGAAATAGAACGTGTTCTGATTCCTGAAACTGAAACTGTCAACTCTGTACTATGTCCATGATTTTGTTTCATATTGTCATCTCCAAGCTTTCAAATGTCTCTTGAGTAACACCATCATATGATGCTGCGTTATGACAGTTAAGCCTCTGGGTTAGAACACCATGTCTGCATCAAGTCATCCTGTTTCATACCCTGATGTTAGATCACATGTAGAATTTTCAAAGGCATTAAAATCACACTGCACACAACTGCTATTGATCATCTCTAGGAACTGGATTTCTAACTCCCATCTCCGTGAAGAGTGATCTTCCTACTGGTGAATCAGTTTTCATATTGCAGAAATGATGCTGTTTCCTGTCATTAAGAGGCCTTTAGACAACTGGTCAGTAGCCATCGTTCATAGCAGCCAGTTCAAGCTTCCAGGAGAAACTCAAAAAATTAATATGAATGGGCTTTGCATAGCTCACTATAAAATGTTTCCCATTCTCAACGAGACTTTAGGGGTGACCAAGGGAGTTTGTGCTTTACTTTGCAAAACCAGTACCCTGCTGTGTTGAGAATTAGATGCACATACAGTAGGAAAATGTTCTTGCTATTACAAAGTTACCTATATAGATAGGTCAGAAAACATCTTATTGTCGCATTTCAGAGCAAGGAAATCAAGGCCATTGTCTGAAAACTGCAGCAGAAGCAGGAAGTAAATCTACTACTCCTAAATGTGCACAAGCCATTTTTCTTTTGCATGAAGTCAGTGAAGAAAAGATAAGGAATAGCTGTGAAGACTGCAAATATTTAGGCACCCGGGGTAGCACTGAGGATAACCAGCGGGTGTTCTGTGAGTAACCTTCACATTTAGGTGAAAGGCAGCAGCTGTGAGAGCTGTATCCCCTAAAATCCATGCACTGATCCTGAGCCCTGTTGCTCAAGGTCAAAAGAGGATCCGGCCACCCCTCCTGCACTGCCTGTGAACTCAAGTCCTAAACCTCCACAGCTGTCATTTCTCTTAAGGACACATCCCTTCAGACATTTAGGTGCTTAAAGGGCTGTGTCTGATCTGGAGCAGTGGTGAATCCACAACTCACCCCCAGTTACTGCATGATGGCCTGGCTCACACAGAGGCATAGATGTAACTGTGCCCCAAACCTTGCTGGGACTTAAGACGTTGAAGCAACAAACCACCTGAATGATGGGAAGGTTCAGGGACCCAAACTGGATCCAGTCCCAAGTAAAGCCCTGGCCATGTGGACTGCAGATGGAGGGGCTGCCGCACGTAAGGCCTTGACCCACTGCTCTCCTCCCACTTTGCCAAATAGCCATTACAACGTTGACATGGCTATGGGCACCCACAGGGTCCATAACAGTGCCTAAACCACTGAGAGACGAAAGATAAACTTGTGAATCTTGATTCATTTGCATGTTTTATTAAACTTTTGTCTGCACATCTGAAGTCCCAAATGATTTTGAATTCTGCCACTCAAAATGAAGTGTTTTTTTTTTTTTTTTTTAACCAGCCTTTATGTAGTTGGGATTCCTACCTAGCCAAAGGTCAACCATGTCAGTGTCCGCTCTACATCTCCCCTTCTAACTCCATAACCTTGATTCACTGTGGACTTCTGATACCTCCTGAACTCTTGATCTGTATTATGAATAATGACAGATAAGCAGATAACATTGTCAGGCGGCCCTACATCCATCGCCAGAATGGGGTGAACTTTTGCTTATGTCAGTTGAAACACTTAATGGAAAAAGAGCCTTTTGTTCCTCTAGAAGACTTCATCTATTAACCCCTTTTTACTGAAAAAAAAAAGGCATGTCTAACCCCAAATGGGAGGGCTTATCATACAAAGTTTACAAGACAGAGATAAAGGAGTCATTATTTTAAAAGTTAGTTAATAGCACTGCACACAATTGACCAGAAATGTCAATTGCTAGGGAGAAAGGGCACAGGATACTTTATGAAATCGCAACCGTTGCTCAGGGGCACTTATGTTTGAGTCTTTCTGACAACATCTACAACACTCTAATTGAACTGCCTGGGCATAGAGGAATTGCTTCTTGCTACTGCAAAATAGCTAGCAGAATTACAAAAATGGCGTATCAGAAAAATGTAGTGTATTTTCAAGCTTTTGAAATGTCACACTCCTGGGCACCAATTTATCTGAGTTACATTGCAACATTACAAATAGCCAGCAAGTCCTACAGGGCCATTTTTCACAATAAAAATACTTTCCTAACTGCTATTTTAGTTCAGTAATGATTGTATAGATCTGTTTATTATGCATTTATATTTTTCCCTAAATAATACCTTACCGTTGGCAACGTACTGAAGCAGAGGAAAGAGTGTAATATAAATGGGGCCAACCACTTGCTTCAGTGTAAAAATATTCTGACTTTGTGCAAAAAATACAGAAGAGAGAGAAAAAAAAAAAAAAAAGAAAAAAAACTCATAAGAAATCCATAAAGAAAACAAATAAATCCTTCAGCTATTTTTCTAATTTAATATTACTTCCACTTCTATCTGTTGTCTTCACGATAATGGCCATTATGATCATAGTGAAAAGATTACATTGATTGCAGAGTGCCAGGGAAGCTAATATTAAAGGTCAATAAGGAAAAGTAGTACATCTCTCTGCTGGAGCTATGATTCAGCCTCTTGAGACCACTTCTTAAGATATTTCCATTGTTTTCTGTTGTATGTAGGAGCACAGATAAACTGCCACTTTTATAGAAGCACAGCCAAAATTACAGGGAATCCAGCTTCTGAATGCTTGAATGCACCTGTGTTGTACAAGCTACACAGCATCAAAGAAACCATTAGGCATGGAAGTCCCAGTTCTTGAAGCCTTCCTTCATTAGCCCTAAGATAGCTGTTCTCGCTGATGGATGTCCTGCACCTGGCTACGTTAGCTGGCTCTAAGGGCTGAACTTGGGATTCCTAGCTCCAAGTGCATATGCTGTACTGCTAGAGCAAAAATTTTGTGCTCTGTACCTGACTAATCCTCATCCCTCTGTGGTTTATGCATCTCCTGGAGGGCAGCTGCATGCCTCACCAAATGTACAGATCTGAATTTGACCACTGAATACATGTCCCCTCTGGCACCAGCCAAGAGTAATACTGAAACACTTACACCTATGCATCTAGCACGTCATTTCCTCTTGCATGTCTTCTGGAGTTATTATTATTAATAGTAAATTAATGTGCAATTGTCCACAGTTAAGTAAGTACTCTTAGCAAAGGTTTGTGTGCCCCTCTTACTGCTGAGAAAACCGTAACTCTGGAAGGCAAGGAATTGGTTTCAATGGGACCTCCATGGTCCCAAGTGCATCCTCTAACGTATGTGCACACCTCACATAGGTACCTTCCCATGACTTACAAGTGGAGTTGACTGAATCCAATACATCATAGCTATCTAGAAATGGATTTAAAGTTTTATTATCCTTGGTACTCATTGAAATTTGTTCCTAGTTCTCACTTAGAAAGTTCCAACCCAATCACAAAATGGGATAAATTTAGCCTGTTATTTTCCTCTGACACCCAGTGGAGCCTGTTTTCATCCCAGCTCAGCTCAGTGTAAGCACCTACCTGAGGTGCCTGTGTTATAAGGACAGTAATCCTACAACCCCAGAAAAAATGCTCTATCTCCAGATGGTGGTTCAGTCTGTCTTGGATCTGAATCATATCCAAAGAAGTTAGTGTCTCTCCATTGTCTACAAAAGTAGCCTAAAGGGAAGAAACATCTTAAATTCCACTTAAAACTAGAGGGTATGAATACCCACTATGTCCATGAGCCAAACTTGTCTGACAAAAGGAGGTTTGGGAAATCTCCCCGTTATGGGTTTAAGTGCCAGTAGCTTCCTAACAGAAGGAGTTGTTAAAGGAACAGCTCTGCCACTTGAAAAAAATGGTTGTTTTCTAAAGAATTAATTGCCACCAGCTTGCTTGGCGGTGAGAGCAATTGGAAATAGTTGGTGTGTTTCATATAACAGCAAATGGAAGTGCTTTAGGACTCCTCAGCGTCACCCTCTGATGTCACGCAGAGGTGAGCAGAGACTAAAGATAAGTATTTTTTACACTGTAATAAAAAAAGCTTAAGTACTAATAACTATTGTTCGTTCTGTTGGCAGAATTTTAATACAGCACCCTTTGCCTTTGATTTTTAGAAGCATGATACTACAACCTGGAGAAAACATTTATTCTTTATATGGACATAAAGCAATTCCATGCAAATATTCTAAGCAGATGCCGCAGCACAGATTACTCTGCTGGCTGGCTGTGTCTATAAACTGGACTCTTTAAAATAAAATCTGGGAAGCTGCTAGATTAATTAGCAAATAAAAAACATAGAAAGTAGTTCAGCCCACAGGTTCGTATGTGAGTAACATCCTCATTATAGTTTTCTTTTATCTGTGCTTTTAAACTGTATTTTAGGAATGGTTTGAGGAATTGCAGCTGTTGCTATATGGAAACAAGGGGCTATAGAGGAATCTTGGAATAATCAAAAGCAGAGTAGAAGCCACAAAGGCAGAATATGACTATTTTGAAGTGAAATATTCATGTGACTTCCACCATGTATAGAGGGGCTAGCAGAAGTCATTAGTTTTCTAGCATATCTTTCTGAACTAACTTCTCTGTATTTTTTTTTTTCTCAAGGAGTTATGTTTTTCAGGGTGGAATATCTCTGGGCAGCACAAATGAAGCAGGTAGAAGTTAGGATTCAGTGAGGACATGCAGAGATGAAGAGATGTTGACCCACAGGATTGTCTCGTGGCTTTGAGCTTCAGAGCAGAACACTCAGATTACTCAGAGGGATGCTGAGGCTGATAGTCAGCAGATGCCAGCTGACTCTCCCCTGGGAAGCTGACTCTTGGGACAGTTAACATGCCTTGTTTTCAGTGTCTACTTATCTCTAGGGACAATGTCTCAGCCCTCAGAGGCAGTACTATGACTTTGTTCGAGAGATCACTTTACAAACAGGAAAAACTTTGAATGACTATGTGCTACTGAAGAAGCCCCTAATGAATTGCTTACAGTTTCTTGACAGTTTACCTGCTCAAATTGAGTCTTAGTATATGTCTACCAACACCAACAAGCTAATCCACCCAGGAGAACTGAAGATTAATTCCCGGTGATTTTTATCTCTTTGACTGTAGAAGACTTCTATAGAAAACCTTCATATGCTATACCAAAACCTCAGCCTACAAAAGTAGATTCCCAAAGAAGAACATGCAGCGTAATGTCACCTTCATAAAAAAATCTTTCTTTGAAATAAAAAGAGCAAGTTTAGACAGTCCAATGGCCTGTCCTAGTTAAATCAGTGTCAACCAAACATCTTGCCCATCTTTTGGGAAGTAGGAGTCAAGTAGGACTATTATAGGAAATTAGAGGCTGACTTTGTTTCTTTTTTCATTTTTAACATAAATTTGAACATTTGCATTTTCATGCAACTCACAAATTACAGAGGATGAGCTAAGAAAATGAGTCAAGATACAGACTTCATACTTCACCTATCATTTGATAGGAAAGACATCATTGTTTTATTAAACATAAACATAATTAAAAACCAATATGCAAGAACATAATAAAATCTGTGTAACCCGTCAATATTTTGTCAATGGTAATTTCAATTTGCAGGAAATCAGTAATGAAATGTTTATTTTCAGCATTATCTATAAGATGATTTGCAAGTTATGAAAATAAATCCCTATGGCTGTGGGTCAGCAGATAAACATCCATAGGCAAAGTTCATGGGAAGGTGATCCAGCTTAAGCACTGAGCTGAAAAGTGTTATTCAGGGAAGATAAATTATAGTTTACTTCTTCAGGTCTCCAGCACATTGTGCAGAAATGAGTTTAGTTCCTTTGAGAATAGCTGTCATATTCAAGCAGGGAAGAATACCTTAATAGGATGTGCCCATTTCATAATGCATACAAGCGAGATGTCTCCAGAGGAGGGCAAGGAATTGTCTTATATTTAAAAGTTTCTGAGCACAAGGTTTGCTAGGAAAGTTGGCAATCAATTACAGAAACTAATCCACCCAGTGAATTACTAGTGTTTGTTAGTAAAGCACCAGTGTTGTGACACAATTTCATTAACTATTACAATATGCATGCTACACTGTGCCCTAGTCCTCATTTTCTCTAGCAAGTATAGAAGCCGTTTTTTTTTAAAAGCCTGACATGAGTCAATGAGTGGCAACTCACCAAATCAAAGGAAACAAAAACACTAATCCTAAGGATTTTACTTCCAAAGGAATTTAAAGCAAAGTGGTACCTATTAGTCGTAGTGCTTGACAGGAGCATGCATGAGAATAGCAAAAGGAGCCTACAGATTGAAACGGGGGACTTCCAAGCAGTTCTCCAAAATGCCTGAAAACATTTCCAAAAGGACAAAAGGATTTGTTTATGGTAAGAAAAGCAGTTTGTGTGTGTGTGTGTGTGTGTGTTTCCCAAATTTTGCTCAAGGTGGCAGGCAGGCATGGTACCAGCTCACAGGGATGGGGCACAAATCCAGACCCAAGCAGATCCTGTGCAGACTGGAAATGAGCTAAAAAGCCCAGCTTGGTTTACAGAACTCAGGCTGAGATTGTGATCTGAACCTTCCCACTGCTTGGGTCAGTCTGAAATCAAGAGTCCTTTCTTCAGACCTCTCCCGAGCTTGCTTTGGCTGAGTATTTTTTGTTTTGTTCTGAGCAGGAATGAGGGGGTGATTTGACATGCAAACAGCACAGCTCTGCAGCAGCAAGCACATGAAAGACAAGAGACACAGTGCTGTAAAGTAAGCACCAGAATTTGTTTTGCATTTTGAGCAAAGCCATACCCCTGAGTGGGCAGCGTTACAGCACTGGTCCAATGGACCAGATCTCCTGGGAAAGGGCTCCAGAGATGGGAGAAACCACAGGGACTTAATAGGCAGGTCCCCCTCTTTGATTCCTTGATTCCTTCCCCACTCCTGCTAACCAGGCTGTGGGACTGACGGGCTGATAGCACAGTGTTAACCTGCCATAACCACACTTCGTGCCAGAAGCACTTCCCAGACCTGCTGGGGTTGGGTTTTCCCCAGGCGACACATGAAATGTGGGCGTGCCATGCATTCAGGACAGGCAGCATTTAAATTCTGTATCACAAACACCCTAAACCTACCCTAGAAAAGCAGCTTCCCTCTGTGACCACAGGTGGCAGAACCCACTGTGGGGACATGTGGAATCTACAGATATTAGAGCTTTGAAAATCTGCTGCCTGGCACTGAGCCATAAGCAGTGTGTCTGACAGAGAGGGAGGCAATGATGGAGACAAACACTCTGTGATGCCCTCTCTAATCATACAGCACCAAAAGACCAAGAGATGTCTGATTGCCTACACACAGAGCAGTGGCAAAGCACTGACCTCACCATACCTCTCCCTTTTCTAGCCTCCTGTATACCCTCTAGAAGTTTACGCCAAGCCGCAGTAAATTGCTCAGATCCTCTCCCTGTAGTCCCCCCAACACACATACACACACTCCCTGGCCGCAGTTACACCACCCATTGCAAAGACCTTGTAATGCCTCCAGCCATGCTACGAGAGGAAGCAAATTATTACTTCCCCAGCACATCAGCAGAGGAAGTACCGCTGGTTTCTCTGCAGGCGCTGCATATCTGTGCTCTCATTAAAGTTACTGTAGAAATCTCACCCCACTGAAGTCGTCAGGAGGCTGGCACTGGATTTCATCCTTTGCAAATGACTGCTACGCCCTTTGAAAACACTTGCTAATATCTCAGCATCCCCAAACTAGTAGAACCAAAATTTTCTAGTTAGATTATCTCACAGATCACAGAGGTCTTAGATAAAAATAAAAAATAAAAAATAAAATAAAAAAATAAATGCTCCCCTCAAGGCTGAATTTCTGCCTGGAATGTCCCCAGGTCTGCAAGCTGACCAGTTCTCCAGTTCTTAACCCACGTGCTTTGGAGACACCAGACATTTTAAACACTGGGAAACATGGTGAATTATTGTGGAACCGGCTTCTTATCTGCAGACACTGAAGTATTTGAAAGAGAATATACTTTTCAAATGTGTGCAGCAGTGATTTGGCATCTTTATGTTAAAATTAACTAATTTTATGGTGCTACCTTCTGGCTGCTTCTCATGACAATTTAGAGTTTGCAGTTACAGCCCATTATAAAAGGGAAGGGCTGTAAGAGGTTGTTAACAGCCTATTTAGGATATAAAGCATCATGCAGTACACAGATTTAAATTCAGGTGCAGTATAAGGTCAGCCTTGAACTGTATGTATAATATGTTTGTCAGGCACCCCATGTGTAAAACTGACAGCTCTAACCTAGTTGCCACGGGCTGTTTTATACAGTTGGGAATATTATGTCTTTTTGACTTCGGTGATGTACACTTGAAAAGAAAATTGTTTCATTTTGAGGAAACTTGGAAAGCAAGAGCCCATTGCAGTAATGAAGTACAACACACAGTTTCTAGCTAAAAAGGCTATTTGGAATTAATTAACATCAGCTCATGCCACAATTACATGCAATATATACACATTAACAATAATAATAAAAGAAAAATGAAGTTTACATAATCCAGTTCTCTTTTTGTACAAATTTGACACATGTGAAGCCTGTCTCTGCTCTGCTACATTGCGAACGTGAGCTGAATGCTGTGAGCACTCCAGACTCCAGTCAGTGCTCCCAGAGAGCAGAGCAGGGAGCCAGCAGTGCTCACAGCTCACTGCCTCCTGCAGTCCTTGAACCTCGAGTTTTCTGCAGAATCCTGAAGCGCACACCATGCCATGATTAAGGGACTGATTTCCCACTACTAACTTTAAGACACCGGTTGTTTTTCCCTCCGCTCCACCATCTTGTGGAGCTGGTAGGCTGTGGTGCTATCTATTCCCAGTTCATCTTTTAGTAAGTGTTGTTGTCCCTGTTGCATACTCAGTCAGCTTTAACATGGATGGAATAATTCTGTCATGGAGGGACACATGAGCGGTCCAAGGTAGGGGCAATGCTCCAGTCAAAGTCATTTGAATTTAAATGCCAGACCACTTCTCACCTGCAGCATTCCTGCTTCTCAGAAAGAGAAAGATAACAGAAAGGGTAGCTCAGAAGGAGTATGTCAATGAAGAAATTGAGGCACACGGTAGCACTGAAGCTTGCCAAAGTCATACCATCAATCTGGGATAAAATTGTTTCCTAATCTCCAAGCAGCTGAAAGCTCGATCCCTTCCCATGCAACCACCAGACTGAAAGAGAGGAGGGAACATTGTACAACAACTGCAGAAATGACAAACACATGGGCTCCGAACAGATAAAGATTGGCCTGTGAGTCAGTGCTACGATACCGTCTCTCCATTATGCCCTACAGCTTTCTTCCAGAGAACAACAATGCTGTTCCCCATCATTTCTCCCTCACTTTCTCACAAGAAATGGATCGCGATTTATCAGGCCATTGCACACTGATAGAAAAAGTCCAGCTCTTCACAGAGAGGTTTGAAGACACTGGAGTTTTTTATTAGCACTCTTGGGAGTCAGATTCAGTAAAACAACACTCAGTAATGTCAAATGGAAACATCCTCATTTACATCACCTGTGGATTTTGCAGCTTTATTTCTTACATAAGTGTTCTCAGTCTCTTTCAGTCACCTCCTTAAAAGGTGTGATTCAGACTGAATATTTATAATTCTTCTGTATTTCTTATCTTCACTTTAAATTGGAATGGAACATAACAAGCCGCCTGCAGAGTAATCAATTGCTATAGTAAACATTACTTCAGCATACAATACAGTACTTATCTCTGCTCTCTTTAATTAAATCTGTGGTGTATGTTGTCATTTGTCTTTGCAGAGTAAGTGTTTTCACCAACCAGAAAGTTAACTCCAGTAATTAACTCTTTGGTTTTAGAACAAATTAGGTAGCAGGTTAAGGTAGCCTGATTTGCCTCGGGTGGTTTTTCTTGCTTCCCACCTGACTGCACACCAGTCATTTTTGCCCACCAGCACCTCAGATGTGCACAGTCTGCATTACTGATCTGAACAAGCAAAATTCAGCACTCGCTTGTAATGACAGAAAAAAAATAAATTATAATAAATAAGAAAAAAAACACTTTTACAGGCCTTATTTACCTTCTAATGATGATGAATATTCCAAATCTAACACTGAACTGAATGTATGAATTTTTAGGTTGGAAGGATCACAGCCAGGCACATGCTACTTTGTACCATTAGTCAAGGGCCAAAGTATGAACAAGACACTCATGCAATAGAGGTGAGGCTGATGATTTCAAACATGTAGATGAACCAGTATTTGGATTTGCATTACTAACATGCACAAATATATAAAACAAATATAAGTGGTAAATTTGTCATTTGTTCAGCTGGTCCAAATCATTAAAGGTTCTGCTACACCAAACGGTCAGACTTGTCAGCAAAGTGTCTTGACCTATGATCTGAAGAGAGGGAGGCAGCGTGCTGTCTGCGGAATGCTTCCAAGACAAGTGTAGCAAAAACCAGGTTTTCCTACCATTGAGAAAGCACCTGCAAATGAGTTTTAACTAGAGTCTGGCCATTAAACCCAGGGAGTGCTTAGAAGTGAGGTGTCCAGACAGCACTACATAACGTACATAACAATTTTCAGTGGAGTCACCCTGCTCCAGTTCAGAGAAGCAGCCCAGAGGATGCAAAGCCACCCAGGAGCTGCACTGAAATCAATGCAAACAAACGATGCCTCTAGCTATTATTCATACAGGTGTAGGACCTCATTCTGCTCCCAAATATATATGCAGGCCTTGGCTCAACATCATACTTGAAGCACAGTTTGTTTCTGAGATCATGGCTTCAAATGTTGTGCTGGACCCTGAATGCCCCAACCTTGTTGCTGAGAGGATCAGCAACAACACAGCACAGATTGTAAAACACCGCCTGAATTTTTGTCAGTGCACTTTACAGTGCATCGATGTTTTCCTCTTGCGTAACATTTATAACAGTCCAGTCATTGTACAAAGTTAGTGCATATACTTGGTGCAGAGACATGGAAAACATTCTGTCGTGTTCTGTGGTAGGGCCCATGGGCACTGATCTAATTTCCTGCATCACAACAAGGCATCTGTAATATTGCAGCACAACCTACACTGAGCTGGAGGTAGCGCAGCCTCCATACTGCTGGTACAACCCTGTCATTTCAATTCTTCACGCTTTTTTCCCCAGGAAAGTCTCATCTCCCCAGTCTAATACTGTCAGCGAATAACCAGGAACGGTCTCAACAATGGAAAATCTAATGAAAGAAAAAGGAACGAACTGGAATGATGAAACCAAAGTTCACACTCCTGATCCAACCCCAAGCTGAGGGAGTGGGGAAAGATGAATATAACAGGGTCATCTGATTTGTAATCTAAAGGAAAACCAGGAAGCCAAGCTGTATGATCTTGACACTGAAGTTGCTTAAAAATAATCGCAGTGTGACCCAAAGTTTCAGGGTAATGAAACCAAAATGAACAAAAGAGTGAAAATACCTTTGGTTCAAATAGTCACAGCTCTAATGAATTTATATTTGGTTGTGCATTTTTTGGTTTGCATTAAAATTATATTTCCTATAGAGAGCTGCCATTTTAATTAAATTAATAAATATATAAATAATAACAACAAATAAATAAATAAAACAACTATCAGAAGTTTTGATGGGAAATTTTCAATTTTCTTCAGCATACATGGATTATGGCATGCTTGAGAATTGGCCCTAATGAGTTTGCTGGAATATTACAAAAATGAATAGCAAAGTCACACAGCACATCAGGAGTCTCTGCACATCTATTTTCCATATCAAATTCTACTGGAACTTTTATTTGTGCAAGCCCATTATCTGTTCCTGGAATAGTGCCCATAAGAAAGAGATACTATAATTGATCGACACAAGGTACAATGTGGTGGAACCTCCTCGGAAAAGCTTCGTGTATTGTAAGATCTCTTTCATTAAGCATCCCTCTGACCTGCCTTCTCTTTTTGCTCCCCTTGCTGAGAAATTTTAAAGGAGAAATAACAAGATCAACCCCATCGAAAGCACACGAATGAAGGAGCGTGCAGAAGGCAGTGCCACCTGTGCATACCAAATTGCGTTTCCAAGCAATCTGCTTGGCCAGTAATGGAATGGAGAAGGGAATACAACCCCATACTATCTTCTCTTCAAGGACCTCAATGTGTTATAAAAGCATAAATTAATTAAACCTCGTAACACCTGTAAGAGGCAGGTAAAAGATCTGGGAGTACTTTACCTGTCTTTGATCAGGAGCCACAGCAGCTGTTCAGCAGTAGATTGCAGCATTATACATCCAAGAAGGAAAAGAACGGAAAGAATTAATATGCCCAACAGAACATTGGAGGGAATTTTAATTCAGACTGGCCCTGTATTCTTGCAAAAACTGATTCTAAAATCAATTAGGCCTCTGCATGGAAGTGTGTGTACTGCACCTGACTATTTTTTCAGTTATCTTTGTGAGTTGCAAACCACATTCTCATCTCAGCTACAGCAACACTTTATGGTGCAAGACCACTACCTTTGCACAATAGAATTGCTGACTGGTATCTGCATGTTCAGGTGATCCCTTAAATTATTGGGTAAATAATCTTTACACAGATTTACCTCAGTAGTTAAGGTTTTACAATAGCCCCCCCAAAAAATGTAAACAAAATTAGACGTGTGTATAAATATTTAGACTAACCTCAAACTATTGTTTGATGCATAAGATGAAAAATTATATGATCTCTTTCATAAAAAAACATATTTAATTGTAAACTGTAATGCACACACAAAAATATGTTCTCCATCTGCCAAAAATATTCTCCAATGATGTTAAATAATATTCATTGTCATTTTCACTTAGACAGTATATTAAACTAATAAATTTGGGGATGAAATATTGCCTAATGCAAAAGGAAATATGTTTATTTTTCTAATAACTTCCATGTTTTTTAATCAGTTCAATGTGAATTCAATACAGCCAATCTTCTCTTGGTACTGCTTTCCGTATTGAAATCAATTCTTCAAAAGGGAAGGTAGTAAAAAATAAAATAAAAAAAAAAGAATGTAAATATCTGGGTTGCAATCAATGGAAATAATTCCACCATCCACTCCCATTTCTGTGAAAAAAAAATGGCTGTGGGCTCTGCCTTCAGACTTGTGCAAAGGTAAAAGCTCTCTCCCATGCAAAGCACTCAGAACTGATGTGGTATTCCCATGAATGTAATATTCTGGATCTCTCTCAAACAGGATTTTTCTATGATTTATTTTTTGACTGGAGCAGAGTTAGCATTGAATGTTCTTCAGAAATTGGCCTTCCATCCTTGGTGCCTATATTCAAGCAGCATTTGACACTTTACATCATCGGCTGATCCTATGATGTTTCTACCAGGGAAAGGACATTAGCTCTTCCTTGCAAGAAAGCAAACATGTCTTTCTTTACAACACATACGAGAAATACGTACTAAAAGCACTACATGATCATCAGAGGAATGACATTAGTAGGAGGCTCTGGAGGTGTAGGATACTAAGTGTAAGCCAGTGTGCTGTCTGCTTATTCTGCTAACTGAGGACAGGACATCACAGAAGAGTATTGATTATCCTTTGATTCTTCCTGTGTCTCCTATTGTTTCAGCATGTTCCCATTCACCCAGAAAATGTAGCTCCAGCAACAGGAACCTCACAGATGTCAGATCCAAAGCAAGAGGTAACAGAATTAGCTCCATCAGCTTACACGAATGAAGATTCCCTCTAGCACAAGGTGTATTCTCCAGGTGTCAGTCTGGCCAGTTAATTTCATTTCATACCGACTGAACTTAATGGACTGGAAAATCTATATTCAGTATAAGCAATTCTTATTCAAATCTAGAACGCAAAAATAATTTATTCTCCCTTTTTGAAGCCAATAACAAAATTCCCATAAGTTTTCTTGCAAACTGGCTACAGCCCTGAAAGCTTCTTTCCCAGCGTGATGCCACTTTTTCCACTTGAGAGATTGTAAACAATTTCTCAAAAATAGTATAAAAGTATTATAAACAAAACCACTCTCACTTCCCCTCCAGTATGCCATTACAGCCAAAAAAAGGACATTTAGGGACTTTCTCCAGCTTGCTTCATGGAGTCCTGAATTTACCTAGCAGTAATCACTACCAGAAAAGTGTAAAAACCGCCATGAAAATGGGAAGAAGCTTCCAAGCACTGAATGCACTAGCTCAGAAACATTCAGCTACTGCAAGGTTTAGGTGCTATTTTCAATACCCTTAGTCAGGGAGGCTGCATGAAGCATCACAAAACAGAAACAATTGCAAGGAGGAGGGAAAGGCACACACACACCACAAAACAGGCAGAAACACAAGAGCTTTTGCTGTGTCAGGTTCAAGTGATTAGTACTACTTGCTTGAAATGCTGAAATATCACTTTTAATAAAGGCAGCATCCCTGAGAGAGTTTGTCTTTAGAGTCTCTGTTTACTGATTAGCGTTCAATTTCTTCTATGCATTGCAGGCATTTTTGACATTTGCAGTATCTGAAAGTTAGTTTCACTCATAGTCTTCACTTGAAGGCATCCTCACCGCTGAGAGTTCTTCTGAGAAACAGCAACCTCTCCCCTCATCCAGAAGTGTCATTTTTGAATGGAGTGCAGTTAGATGATTTCAGCTGAACGGGTGTCTTTTAGAGGTAGACTCTTACATCTTTTACACTGAGTTCTTAATTTCTTTTTGTGATAGCAGAGGCCTGAGTCTATTTATTCAATTACCATGTGTCTGAGCCTACAGGCTTTGCATACTTCTGCCTAGCTAAAATAACTCGCTCCACTGCTGAAATCTAATTGAAAGAGTTCTGTGCAGTCCCATTATGAATTATTCTGTGTTATGCTCGGAAGGCTAGAGGTTGTGAAAGTAGTTATATCAGCAAAGCTGGCATCTGATTTCATTAGCTTACACTGTAATTGCTTTACATATGATGGGCCTGATACTATGACTCCTGTTCAAAGAAAATACCCGCTGTCTCAGAGCTGTCAGTTCTGCTTTGGGAGCTTATGACTCTGTGATCCTGCACCTCATTCTTCTCACCAGACAGAGAGGTACTACAATGAGTATCTGGCTGCCAAGAATATCCCAAACAGTAAGCATGGGACAAAGAACACGGAAATGCCATATGTATGCCTTATGGGAAAAACGCTTCTACCAGTCAGCCCTAGACTAGTCTAGAATTGGCCTGGTCCATTTTGGACTGCTCTTAATCATTACAGTCCTTTCATTTCTTTGGACTCCCATGAAGGGAATGTAGGCAAGACATGCAGGCAATGTTAGAATGAGTGGAGACCATTTTTCCCAGGAGAAATAATGTTGTCCTAAAACCTATTGGCATTGAACAGCAGTGCTCCGGGTAAAGCAGTGCCACTCTGTCTTCATAACACTACATGGTGGCAGAAAACAAAAAATCAGGACATGTGGATCAGTGCTGGTACATGAACACTGACATGGTAAAAGTGTTTCCAACACTGGGAAATGATGAAGGCAGTATTAATGGCTCTTTTCCCCTCCATTCTTTGAGTCTTGGTATCAATCGCTTTAGTACCCAAATAGCTGATCAACACATTTTGTCCCTCCTGCAGTGAGAAAGCTGAGTGGAAATGGGATCTTCTGTCTCTGCCATTCACAGAACGAAGGATGTCATATACCAGTCATTAAGTTTTACCTAGATTTATGGCATGTGTTTGCCATGCAAATAGAGACATTATCCACAAAGATTCTGTGATTTATTACCTGAAGAGCTGATGCATCGCTAAAGAAAGGGAAATTGTGAAGGAATAATAAAGGAGAGAGATAAGAATGGGCAGCAGCAAGGTGGCAAATGTTTCCTTGCTTTGCCTGCAGTAATTACATTTCATAATCCATGCGCCTCTTTTACCTCAAGGATTTCTGCAGGCAATCTCAAATTATAGCTGTAAGGCACATTATTCTACCTGTTTATTAACACTGCTTTCCAGTTCAGTGTAATATTTTCAACTGTCTTTTCCTGCTTTTAAATTCACCAAGCTCCTGCAGCCAGCATATGATGAAATAGAATACACGGACCATTTTTAGAGAAGTTGTGAACTTTAATCCTCTCTTTGTTTCCACAGTTCAGGATATCAGTGCGTTACTTCTTTTGGATCTTTGGAAGATGAACACCGGGCTATTCACATGTGACTGACTGAGCTAAAGCTGGCACAGCTCCTGGGAATCTAGACCACTAGACCATAACACCAATACTAAAAATCACAGTGAGAATAACTATCAAACACCTCCCAAAAAATCAAACCAAATCCTCTCAAACTGATGGGATACAGAAAGTGTGATTTTCCAAAATACGCTGCATTCTGAATGAAGTCTCCAACTCCTTTTAAGAAAGTACACATGCAAGTATAAAGTTACTGACACCTATAGTAGGTTGTCACTCAGTTTCCTCTGTCTTCTATTGAATGAGTAAATCCCAAAGGTTTGTCAGAGAACACCTGTAGAACAGTTTGTCATAAACCAGCTACTTGGCTGCAGAACACATGGGCTAACAGCACATACTCCACAAAAAGGTCCTATAGCTGTAGCATTAGCATACCCGATTACAACATTTAACATTGCTTCTGTTGCGGGGGAGAAAGACACCAATACAGTGAGAGTACATTTTATTTGATGTTATGTACTGGTGGAATACTACTTTAATTTATACAAAGATGTCAGCTATCCTACAACTGTTCAGATTTTTTGCCATGCTTTACTATGCAGTTTTATGATAGCAAATTCTTCTGAAACACATAAAATAATTAAGCTAGTCAAGCTCCCATCAAAAATACATTCTAATGGTGTATAAATTACTGACTGATCTTCGGGAAGAAGGCATAATTACATACACAATGCAATATTTTCAACGAAATCTTAGACCGGAATTGAGACAAGTAAATTTTCAAGTCATTTGACCATCAAGTCCAGAATGTGTAAGCATGAACCTAAAAAAATAACCGAAACGTAGCTCAACGGCAAAATAAATAGACAAACAAAAAACAGCATTTACATTTGCACAGATGGAATGTATAATTTCATTACAAAAGGAAGGTTTACAAAAGCACTTCTTTATGACAATGAGATACATCTCTGCCACAAAGTTCCTTGAAGGGAAAATAGATCACAAAAATGTCCCCCACATTTTGTGGACAACGGAGTGAGAAACGATGTTGAGCAATCTATTATAATCAGTTTGGTGATGGAGCTGCAAATCACATCATAAGGTGGAAGAAAACTGAAACAGTCTGTGACAAACCTAGGTAACCGGCAGCATTTGTTAGATAAATAGAAGCAAGTGACAACAGACAACAAACCAGGCTGTCTGGACAAAGACTGTGTAGCACTGAACTTTCAGATGATGGGGGAAAAAAAACACTGATATTGTTTAATGCTTTTTTTTTTTTTTTTTTCCAAGAACCATTGACATGTTACTAGGGAATGTCAGCAAATAATGAAATGATAAAATTATTATTGCAAAAAGACGTTATGCAAAAGAGGGTTGCTACGGATATTCTCTGAAGCATTTGCAACTGACCTTTTCTATGCTGTTTTAGTTGCAGAATGCATTTCGGACACAGATCTGTGGCAAGCAGATTTTACTAAGAATATTACGAGTGCCAGAAAGACTGCTGATCTGACAGAATTGCATATGACTTTGCTTGACTGGTGACACTGGGGTAACACGTCTAAGATGTAGAGTATTCCTCACAAATTCATTGAATCTGAAACTGACAAAAAGCTAGTCCTTGAAGAATAATTGTAGAAGGAAATTATGGCAGTTCACAGACATCTCCTGAGCAGAAAATATCAGTTCACTACACTGTTAATTTAGTGTTCACCAAAAGTTACTTAGCTCAGTGAAATCACATACACTCCGTGTTAGTTGTAAGCTGTATGTAACAAAAAAGGTTCAACAAATGTAGAAAGAGTGTACTTTTCTTCATATTTTTGTGGGCTTCATGTGTATTACATATGTCTATTTACTGTAGCTAGGGTAGATCTAGCCTGTTACTTCTGCCATTAAGCTACACTATACCTTTTCTTCCTAAAATAGAAAAAATTAAAATAGAAAATAATAATTTAAAAAATCCAGGAAATTCAAATCCAGATCCTAGCTCAAAACCAAAACAAACCAACCAACCAACCAACCAAAAGACAAAAAAACAGGCCCTGTGGGGCAAGTACCAGCAACACCCTATCAACTGATGGCAATAACTGGAAGCAGAGTGTTCCCTGAGTAAGGACAACATGCCTTATTCCAGAAAGATACCTTGCTATACAGCAAGTCATTGATGGCAATGCCATTAACTACAGTAATATCAGAATTTAGCAGAATATTGATCTGCAGGATCTGAAAGCACTGTTAAGACAGTTGGCCATCTAGATATAAAGTAATAGCAAATGACAAAATATGTTTGTTGCATCTTAGTACACATCGCTATTGAATTTTTCCACATCCCAGAAGTTGTTTTTGTTGTTGTTGTTCATTTGTTTTTAACAGAGCCTACGTAGTTTATTGTGGGACTAATACAACCAGTGAAAAAAAGAAAAATATCTTCTGTGTCACTCAAATGCAATCAGATCTGCTCGAAGAAAGAGTACTGTTCCAGCCTCTATCCTCAGCGTTAGGATTCAGGACTGCCTCTCAGGTTTGCTTATCTGATAAAAAGCCTCTTCATCTGGAGTCTGATATTAGTGCATAAATCCTAGAAATGTGTCCAGAAAAGTTCACACTATTCAACTAAAAACATTAAACAGAACACGAAGGGAGGATAATCCTTTCAGGATAAAATATGAGTTCTATGCTTTTTTGGAAAGAGTAACAACAGACCACAATCTCAAGGGAAAGTGGGGAAATTGTAAGTTCTCCAAGGAACAAACAATAAAACTGAAAACTTTAATGGTATTTGAATAAAAAGGTTTTAGCAAATTAAATATTCACAACAATTCTGCTTTTTATTTGATTGTATGTTTAGATTGTATGTTAGAGTCTAATACAGAGATAAACAAGCATTGAACTGGAGACCTCTGGACCTAAATATATCAGCTATTTCTGCTTGAGTTTAATGACCAACCCTGGAGCTAAAAGCGGTAACAGCATATCATCGGTGGATTGGGACCTAAGAGGATAAGGGAAAGGTACTGACTACTAGCCAATAAACACTTAATCATGTCTATCCATCTCTCTTAGGGTTTTATACTGCCGTCCATCACTGTACTATCTGAGTGCCTTCATGTAAAATCAATAGCAATAGTGAAATCCCTGGAGGATGTCACAGAAACTCTAGCACATCTTCTCTTTCTGGGTCAAACCTCGTGTTTGCATAGCCCTATAGTCATGCTCTTTGATTTTAATGAGACTATTCATGAGTGCTATGTTAAGGAAACTTCCTATAATGATACAAACATTAAAATATTCCTCTAAATATCGCTGCTAACAAGAAGGAACAGGTACAGATATTACGATTTTTTTCTTAAAATTTGCAAAAGCTAGCCCAAAATATAATTCATAAACTCATGAAAAACAAATAAACGCTATTTCTGAATTCACCAAGAACTATTAATTCTTTCCTAAGAGCTCTGTTTGATTTTCAGATGAAGCTGAAATGGAATTTGTCACTGATTTGCACCAAATGCTTAGAAATGTTTCTACAAAATGTCAATATTTAAAGTAGTTCTGTTGCACCTATGCAGAAACATATGCCGTATCTTTGGATACATTTTTTAACTTGGTTTAAACACTTGATGAACAAATGGTTTCATAGTTTGCCTATCAGCTGCACCCTCTTCATCATTTATTATCAAAAAAGGGAAGAGACAGATCTAAAAATACTCCCTCGAAGGGCTGCCTCATTTCATAGAGGAAGCAATTTACTGTCTCTCCCATTTACATCCTTTGTCAGTGCTAATCCTGTACCATTGTACCTAAATGACGCTACTATCATCTACTGTCATACTGATGTCTGCACTCCATTTCTCAGCACACTCAACACATCACGTCAGCTATGAACAGATGTACTTACATACACATATAGACTCAGCCTCATTTAATATCACATGTCAGTCTGAGGTTCCGTTACGGGTAACTCCTATCGATATTACATTTAAATACAGTTCTGATATTCTTCACCATGCAACAAGCATAATGGCATTTCATTTCTCTAAGTCCACAAAAGGGAGGGCAAATAAATATGCCAATTTGTACATACTTCTCCTGCTCTTTTCAGTTCACTAAGAGATGGCAGCAAAGAGCTCCTTTCTTAAGTTTCAGAGCTGCTGCAGTTTCATACACGCGTTTTGTGAACACATGAGCTAGGTAACTTTTCAGATGGATGACTGAAAGCTCCATTAACAACTAGAAGTTTTCTTCATGAGACAGGATTTTGTCTCTTGCTACTACCACATTCAAGGATCAGATTGACCGCTGATATATTAAAAATCAAAACAAAATCACCCTCATGAGCTGCCTGAGCCTATGTGGCCTGTTGGACTGGCATGCTGAGGTGCAGGTGGGTGTCAGTGGTAATGGTGCCCACGGAAAAGCTGTGGTAGCATCACAAGGAGTTGCCTTTGATGCCTGTAAAACAAGGGATAATATACAGGTGGTTTGTCCAATGAGTCATCCCAGACCTTAGAAGAACAGCCAGAAATCCAACCTTACTCTTAATATTCCTTACACTACCATGCACACGGGGACTGTAGTTTCAGTGACAACAAACAAAAAGGTTTGAGACAACAAATGGGCTAGAGTATAGGGTAGCCCAACTTCCTACTGCCCAGTTTCGAAAAATATGCCAGCTCAGAAGGTTGACCAAAATTAATATCTCCAATGCCACTTGATTGTACGGTTCAAAATTGAAATAACAGTTGCTTGATTTCAGAATTATTCTCTTCATGAGCTCCTTTTTTTCCTCCCAATGGCTATTGTTTTCTTGCAATTAAATGTCCAGACTAAAAACAAACCGGGCTTAATTTCCAATTACATCAGGAAGAAAAAAAGTAACTGAATTTCAGTTTATTGCTATGTACTTAGATTTTCATTAACATTAAATTTAAAATGTAATATGTAGATCACTGAGGCAGTAGAAAGCTCATAGCTAAAAGAAATGGGAGTGTATACTGTAAATAACTAGTTATGTAAATTATTTTAAGAATAATCCAATAGTCTAAGTGAATGAATAATATTTGAAGAATGAACAGAAACTATTTAAAACTCTGTCCTGAAGCAAAAAGTCCATGTCCTTAACTAAGTTTAAAACAAAAGTTGCCAGCTTAAGGTTTTTGAGGCCACTGCCTATCAGGCCATTGCCTCAAACCTGCCCAATATCCAACCTCTCCTCCTTTTGTAGATGCTCCTCAGCTATTAGGAGAGAGCTAGTCCTTACAGAACCCTATTTATTATCCTGCTGAAGTCATCGGATACTAGGAAAAAAAATAAATAAATAAAATAAAAAAGAAGGCTTGATGCCATTTCAGCGTCTACAAAGGCAGATGAGATTTATACACTGGCACCCTACAAAGACAGCATGGATGCAAGGCGACTTATCTGAGCATCTGTCTTTCCTGGGGCTGGTCAGTTACCAGCAGACATGAGCAGTCCTTCTCGTACTGCTGCACAGAAGCAGAGCGAAACCTTTCTTCAGCATTCATTACAGGAAATTCTGCTAGCAAGTTACTGGATAGGAACTGAGTTCATAAACCACACAGACTTAGTTCTGTTAGTTTTATGGTATGGTATATACAATTGAACGGGTATGGTTTCTCTAATCAAATCATTTATAAGCCTGTATTACAGATATTTTCTGGATGCTTGCATGGGAAACTGGCATATTGCATTTTAGTTTCCTAGGCACAGAGGAATGCTGAATGTTTGGAGGAATCCTTAATGGATTCATGCCTTAAAATTGCCTCTAACATACAACAATACTTCAAGCCCTGGACTCAGTAGGTCACGTTGATGCTTGGACATAATGATCTTGAAAGTCTTTTTCAACCCAGATGATTCTATGATTCCATGATTCCTCACCTTGCTTTTGCCTTCCTTTGGGGAAAATGGAAAAGGAGGGCTCCTCCTTTTACTCAGTGGTTTCTAACCCTCCTCCCCTTTAGCTCCCAAAATAGAGGTATGTCTGCCTCTTTTTTTTTTTTTTTTTCTCTTCTAATGATCAAACTTCTTCCTAGAAAATTCTTGATAAGCTTTTCTTTACAAAATGTTTCAAAAGTGCAGAAAGAATGTCAGAAAACAGTAAAAACATGACAGCATATCCTCTTCTCCCCCAGCCCTCACCTTATAATCTCTGTAATTAGAAAGCAATTGTATTGCTTTTTGTTTTTCTCAGACTTTACAGAATAATTCAACTTTCAGCGAAGAAAATATCTGGAAATACTTCTATGTTCTAAACATAGAAATAAAAATGTTCTAATGAAAGTTAAGTTGCACTCTTACCTACAGCATTCCCTACTGTGAAGGTTACTGTTTAAAAAGCCTGTTTATACTGCACCATCTGTTTAGCTTCTTTAAACTCACTTTATTCTTTATTGTGTGCTGTAATTAATGAGGCTTTCTGTATTATTATCATAATAGCTGATGTTTTTCTTTATAAATGAGAAGCAATAGCTCCCTGATGAAAATTTCAGCTTACTTCAACAAATGATGGGAACTGCCTTAAGATAGGACCTTTTTTGTTTAGGTGTCATGGTATCTGAGCAGAAATCCTAGCAATACTGCAGACCACTTGCCTAGAGACACCATGAGAATTAAGTTATAGATGGGCTGGATAAAGTTAGGATGGCAACCTTGTCTGTAAAGGAAGGTTGTCATATATGACTACTGCACTGTTTGGCAGATAACAAATGGAATGAGACAAAATAAGTCATCGCCAAACCTCTCTGTGAGCTTTTGCTTCATCTTTGTTAAGTGGCTTTGAAATACATCACAAAGATAAGGCATTCTAATGCCTTTTTGACTAGGATGACAGTTGCTGCATGCTCTTGCCCCCTCCTTTTTTATTATTTTTCTAAAGTTGCAGACCATTTTATCTTCCTAGGGTATGACTGAGTGTTTTAGATATACAAAAACAGCATTCTTTGTAAGAAGGGCACAGATTGAATAGCAAACAGAAGCACTGGTTCGGTTTCACATAGCCAAGGGAGGAAAAGTGCCACACAACATAAAACAATCAGTGGCTTTCAGTTCATCAATAAGCATGCTGCCTTAAAAGGGAGGGCTCTCCTTTTCATTGACTTTGACTTCATCTCTTTTCTTTAACTTTCATCTGTGATAAGCACCCTTCACTCAGCAGATCACAGCTGTACATACAAGACTTTTGAACTTGCCATTTAGTCTTGGCTAAAGCCTAAGACATAATCAGCCGAGGCTTAAATGACCTCTGATAGTTGCCTCTCTAAACTTAACAGCCTACCTTCAAAAACACATTTTTCCATCTGCCCATCAAGAAAAATGACTTCTGATGGTCTACACTCACTGTTCATCAAGGGCTGATTTTCTCATTTGGGTGGAGTTTTATGGAGCTGATTCTCAGACTCTCGGCCCTTAGGTTTACTACATATTACTTATCGACAGACATGTTCAGTCTGACAGCACAGATGCAACAGGGCAGGGATGGGCTACATTAACAATTCTATGCAATTTGATCAGTGTTATATGCAATTAATCTGCACGTTTGCTAGTGATCTGTGGAAAATTAGGTGTACTGAAACTTACAGTTTTGAATCGGAGTTGTACTCGATGATCCTTTTCGGTCCTTTCCAACTATGATTCTAGGATTCTACGAATAAGCAGGAAGGAAATGGAGGAATTAGAGAGGAAAACACTGCAGACTTCCTTATGTCACAAAAAAACAATAGAAGAAAAATCTTTTATCCCATTTTAGCATATGTTTTAATACAAATATTCTGTCAATAGAGGTCTGCATTATATATATATATGTACACAGACACACACATATATATATCTTTTGTGATTTATATGATGCCAGAAGTCTTTGGTTTACTGCTCTCACTGGTCTGAAAAGAATGAGAGACTTCTGCAGGACACAGTGGAAAAAGGTCTCTGTAACGTGTGGTGCTACTGCCTAAGTCTGTGCTTCTAATGTAAGACAGCATGAGCCCAGCTGCTCTTTATATTTAGAGATGAGAGTTAACATAAAGACTCACTGCTGTTCTCCAGAAACTCTGAACATGGGACAAATCCTTCCCCAAGCCTGTTCTTTGACTGTGTATTGACTAAAGCTCATACTCATATGCTGTATCACAAAACTATACTTAGCATTAAAGCTAACTGATTAATTCATAATAATTATTGCCTAACAAATTCTTCTCTTCTTCACAGAACACTGATGTATTTTGCAAATTCCTCAGTTATTTGTTCTTCTGAAGTAACGAATTGACTGTAATCATTTTCAGTTTTATATGGAGGGAATAGCTGTGTTTTCAGTTGAAATGTGGCAGTCAGTTGCATGTCCCTTACAAGTCATACGGTCATTGTTTTTTCTTTCTTTTTTTTTTTTTCTTTTTTTTTTTCTCCTGGCTGGCAATACGATATGGGATTATTGAAGAAAACACAAACTCTTGAATATACACAAATTCCATTAGAATTTGGGAGAGTATTCATTGGCAACATTTTTTCAATTAAAAATAACACCTGATAATTTGGGTATTCCTACTGATAAAATTACATTATGCACTTGCATTGATTTCTGCTGGTTAACTAGTATTAGTAGGTTCAGTATTTTGTATAGAACTGAACCACAAGCCACAGAAACTGAAATAACTACTTTCCCAGAAACAATAAGACCTTGGCATTTCTCTCTTCAACTTAATCATTTGTTGGGAATCCTACTCTGAATTTCATTGCATAAACCACATGTAGCCTTGAGAAACAAACAGATTCATTTCGGTACATAGCTTAATACTAAAAAAGTCTAAAGAAGCTAACTCTAAAGCAAATAAAAGAGTAATTATATCAGAACACTGCACTTTAGATGCACATTACCTTAATTCTAAACATAAAATCATCACAGCCTTTAAATGAGCTGTCCATGTAGATTTTCTATTGTTTCTCCAAATTTTTAGTACTGTATGCGTTTTGAGCCTAAATGATTCTCAAAACAAATCACATACCTCCTATGGCAGTTGTTTTTAATGAATTGGTCTTCACTGGTTTTCTGCGTAAGACAAAATTCAGCTTTTTCTGAAGCAAAGACTGAGAGTACAAAAATACCCATTGGGGTAGAATTTTGATTGTAGACTCATTTTTATGCACTGAAACATTCCCAAATTACCTAGAGAAACAAAACCATCACAACGTGCTTATTAAGGACAAACAAAACACATTTATTAAGGATAAACAATCAACATCGCAGAAGCTATACCTGCTTTGTGTTCAGGCAGTTCGGTTTTCTCTGGAGGCGTGTTTAGGTTTTAAGATTTTTTCACACAGTGCTGCACTTCTTTGTTAGGCTGCTCAGAAAGTTTATGGTTTTCATGAACTTCCGTGATCACTGAACCACTTGCTGATGTCCAACCAGTTGTAATGAAATTGAAACCTGCATCCATGCCAAAAGATTTTATTGAAATAGGAAAACATAGCAAGCAATCTACAAAATCCAGTGAAATAGTACCCCATGACCCTAAACTAGCTAGCATAGAAAGCTACATTTAAATCAATACTTAATTCGGCAGAAAAATCAATTTCTCTCCCTCCACAATCCATAAAATTCATCAGGAAAAAATTACCCCTCACATATTATGAGCCCCTTCAGCCAACAGGTTTATAATTTAATCACAATAGACAATTTCAGACCTGTGACAGGTTGGGGTGACATGCTATAAGGTATTTTCCAATCTCTTAATTAAAACATGGGTTAGATGTGATGAGAACACCTGTAGCTTTCCTGATTTCCCTAGCCTCCTTTTACCAAAAGGCAAACATTGCTTATAGGAAAACTTCTAGTTACAGCTGTCTGTAGTCTCAAGCAGTACCCAGGTTCCATTCCTGGAAAATGCTCAACTTTCTACAGAGACTGTGCTGGACACAAACGATCCTACATAACAATGCTTGCTCTGTTAGATTCCAAATAATTCCTCTTTAGACGGTGCCATCTTGCCTTTATTCTTCCACCTGGGTATTCCAGCTCTACTGTGAAACAGCTAAAGAGATAAACTGCATGGCACACGGAGCCCACCGATTCCTATCGGTAAGCATGTGCCCTTGGGTATTGCTGTTCCACATTTAACCATCAGGGCAAGCTCCTCGTCTGTGAACTTTCCTTTGTATGCTAGATAGCTTGCTGTTAAACTTGCTTTTAAATATAATGGCTCAATGATAAATATGTTTTTAATGTAATTCACAGAATAGTATCGATCCAGCCACGACTGTCCTTCATATTTGATAAATCAGTGTGGGCTTTTTTGGAATATTTGCCTCTGTAATAGACTGAATTGCTTAGCACATACGTTCCTGCCTTTTCATTACATCACTGTTTTGCTGCTATTCCAACCCCTGCTCCTTTTCCCCAAGTAACTCTTTCCCCTATTTATTTATTTATTTTTGGACTGCTAGACATTTCTTTCCTGAATTTAGATTGTCTATACTTTTTAAAGGCTTCAAAGTCTTTCTGGGGATATAGTCACAACTTATCAAAGAGGTCCAGCCTTTGAGAGGTTGTTTTCTTCCCCTGTATCCCACAGCTCAGTTCTTTACACTTTTTCTATTCACAGTCCTATATTGTCTCTGACAGAAGTTCAATAAAATTGTCTTTCTATCCACAATATCAGGGTTCTCAACATTGTTGGAACTGAGTGTTATAGACTTACAGTGTATCTCTGCTGAGAAACCCGAACTCCCCTGCCTGCCTTATTATACGGTAGGCCGCTGGCAAAAGGAAGACATCTCTTATAAACTGATGCATCACTTCTACTGTTTTCAGCCAATTAATTTATGTCATAATTCCTGAATGTTTCTTTTTCACAGAGTCGAACGTTTAGATATCAAAAAGGGGGAGCATTACTGTTACTACTGCTCCCCCTGGTATTGCCTCTCTTGCTATAAATCTTTTTTAAATGGGTTGCTTCACTACTGCTTCTCTTTATTCCTACACTGTATTATTTAAAGCCATCTCTGTTTTAAGGTGCTGCTTTCCTGTTCCTAGTTTTAACTACGCCAAAGTTATCACAGTGTTACAAGGTGGCACAGTGGCTTCCCACCCCAACAAACAGAAGGTGTAAAGAACCTGTTCAGCTTTATTCTTTTGCTCCTAGCCACATACAAATTCCACTAGGTACAGCAAAGGTGTGCACAATCTGAAGATGAACGAGGCAAACTGATATTTACATAGATAGACCAATGACGCTGCAGTAGATAGAGCTCACATATTTGCTGAAGACACCACAACTGGAAAATTCAATCCTACCTAGCCAAAAAAACACTCTGTCTTGCTAACTTCCTGGATCCCTCACGTTATATTTGAGTAATTTTTTAACAAATGGAAATTCTGTGGCTGTATGCAATGACTGAACTCATTGACACAGGGTCATTTACAGTTCTAATTTGCTATTTTTCAATCTTTAATTTCATCCTCCTTTTGTGTTCTAGAATTGCACATTGTTATTTTAAACTTCCGTTATCCTTCCTCCACTCATTGGTACATTTACCACTTACTATCGCCTGTCTTTTTTTTTTTTTTCATAGTTGGAGGTGAGCAGGCACAAACTGAAAATAGGGATGAGGAATAGTGAAGGACCGAAACAGCAACATAGACTGAGAGGCACTTGCGCATCGGGACTCACACTCCATAGTGACACTGCGTCTATGATCATGTTTTCTGTCCTTCAGTCACCTTCAGCAGTACTCTTCTAGTGAATTTCACGCAGTTTTACTACAGTCATGCATTATTCCTGGGAATGCTGTGTGTGGCGTGTATTTCACATTGAAATTAACTTACTCTTTAGGAAATGTATGTGGATATGAAGACTGTGTTCTGCAGTTGACACAAGTATAATTAGAAGTTAGTATGTACATGGTGAAATGTCTTTCAGTCTATTGTTTACAGTGTTCCAAAAAGGAGGCTGCAACCCATCAAAAACAGATTAGAACAATTGTATTACCAATGATTAAAAGTGAAATGATGAGGGTTCACTTGAGTCACAGGTACTCTACTGAAGTTATAAGACTAATCATCTTAATAAGGAAATATGTATTTGTCCCAATTATATTTCAGTCTAAATTAGAAGACTATGCCGTCTATTAAAAGATAAATGCTCCCTGCTTCATTGCTGTAACAATGGTTTTATTCCTGACAACTATCAGCATAAGCTCTGATATGTTACACAGGAAAAAAATATTGAGAAAAAAACCTCCATTCAGCTCTGCTATTTATAATGAGTTTGTGTTTGTCAAATGGTTTTATGTTTAAATGCAAAGTTAATGATAAACAACCTTTCTGAACTGCTGTTTACACCGTCCATGTGCTGGGTGTGACATCCATCTTTAGTAAGTAATGTTTTGGGAGGTAATCTGTTTGGATGAGAAAATGAATGCACTACTTCATCGTTAACAAGAACCACTGCAATGAAGAGGAAATGCAGAAACACTCAAAATTATCCTTTACTTGCAAAAAGGTTACTCCTTTTTTTTTTTTTTTTTAACATTTTCACTTTAACACTGTCATCTACTTAGGCTTAGGGATAAGTTCATAAGAGTTATGCATTATGGCATGCTTTTTTAAACTTACTTAATTGCTAAAACGTTAGTGATTGTTCTGCATTAAGAAGACCAAAGCATAGCTACAATCTAGCTTTTTATGCATCCTGGGGAAGCTATGAGAAAGGCAGCACCCTCAAGTGCTGCATACCCGTGACAGATACAGGGAGGAATCTTTGGAAGCCTAGAAAGAATGTACTTTGCAATTAGCCTCCCTCAGCCCGTTTTTATTTTGCAATTCCCTCATCTTCTCTCCTAACTTGTGAGGACAGTACATTGGGACCAATCCTTAGCTGATCTCAAATTCCTGCAACCCAAGCGGGTTTCCTAACAATAATCCATGTTGGATGTCTCTCAAACACCCCTCCCACCCATCACATCTTTGTACCCCGTATTCCAAGAAAGCCAGCCCTTGCTTGCCTTGCTGATTGCTTGGGACCTATTCAATCTAAATTTTCTTTGGTTTATATTTACAGACAAGGTGGCTAAATGTGAAGACAGTGAATCTCAATACTTTTTATACTTCAAAGATCAGATATCTTCTGCCATAGAGATACACAAAAATCATCCCTCGGTGACTAACACAGACTGCGCATTTGCACGGTGTTTTTGCATTTACCAAATCTAAACAATAAAAAATATAGCAAAGAAGCTTCTCCACAATCTATGTTATGCATTGAAAGTGCTCCTCATAGCATTAAATGATAGTGTTGCATACAATCCACACACATTATCTGAAAGCTTATATACCTGTTATATATATAAACCTAATGCAGACAGCTATAATAGTTTGTATGAATAGAAAACACTGTGCTTATTGAGCCACAGTCATGAAACTAAAAATGAAATTATATTTCCTCCATCATAATACTGAAGTCAGTATATAACATTTTGAAAGAACAAGCACACAGTAATACCTAGGTTAATATTGGGTACCATACATTATTGCTCAATGCTATCAAAAAGCTGCATCTTCAGATTCTTTATTGAAACATATGGCATTACTTAAATTGTCATGACAAAGACAAAACTGTTCAATTTCAGATTTTCCTAGCACCTCTGTTTTTATGAAATTGCAGATTTTTTTTTTTTTCTAATAGAAGTATAATTTATTTACTGATTAAATTCCAATAAAGATGTTTGGTCCTGATTTTTTTAAAAAACACATTTAGGAATGTAAGTCCTAAGCACTGACACGAGCACTCTCCTTTGTTCCCACTGATGTCCTGGACTAGGAATAACTCTTGTTTATCCTACTATTTCATTACAAAATACTGAATAAATAATGATCAGCATAATGCCTTCATATAATGTTAAACTTTGCATTCTTCCATGTAGGTGAATTTAATTTGAACTGCTATAAAATTACAGGGGTATCTCATCTGCTGCTTATTTTTCACATTTTTTTTTTCAAACTATCATTGTTAATTGCCAATGTGTGTGAATTATTTAAAAGTCAACCCTGCATTACTTATGGATGGATTATCCAAATTGTAGATTAACTAGAAACAGACACAGACAAGGCCATTTGACTCATGAGCTTGTTTGACATGCTACACCTGTGTCCACGCCAGCCCCCATGTCTTTCCACATCAGTGGAAATGAGCTATTTTTCCAAACTTGTCTGCTGGGACTCACTTTCACGAAACCACGGCCCAGCCTGGGAGGTGTTGTGTTAGATTTTATAGCCACATGATGAGACGGAGATCAGGGCTCCGGTTTTATGGACTGTCCTCCAGGAGGGCCAGAATTCAGTACCTCGGCTTTGGCGTTAACGAACAGGTTTTACCCGTGGGTGAAAAAGGAACTGAGGCACCTCTTGGAGTTCAGACTAAAGTACCTACTAAGAGTCAGCTGGATCGCAGCAGGGTTTATTAGGGCTTATTAGCATAAGGTAATTTACTATTCCCCATTAATCTTTTTAAAGTGCTTTTAATCATGAAAGAAGGGGAGCAGACAGTGCAGTACCTCAGCAGGTGACCACTTGCAGCTGAACATCAGCCCACACTACCTAGCTGCCCATCGCTCTCAGTCACTGCCTCCTCTACTTCTTCTTCTCCATCCTCCTCCTCCTTTTTCTCTTTTCTTCTTCTTCTTTCTCCTCTTCCAACCTCCCAGCCCCGCACCGCAACTCCCAAGCTGCCAAGCCCCAAGATGTCTTCCTCCCTCCCTCCCCGCGTCTCCTCACGGCCCCCCGCCCCTGTCGCCCCCTGTCCCCGTGCCCCGCAGGGACCCAGCCTCGCATCCCGCGCCCTGCCCGGCCCCTCTCCGCCCCTCCGGAGCCGTGAGGCGCCCCGGGGCCGAGCCGAGCTTCCGCCCGGGGAGCGGGACAGGGCGGAGACAGCGGCGGCCGGGCGGGCACGCTGCGCGGCTTAAGATGGCGGCTCCCCTGGCCAAGCGGGTGGGGGTCGTGCTGCGGGACCTGGCCCTGCGATCCGCCCGCCTGCGGGGCGGCTTCCCGGTGAGTGAGGCCGGCCCCGGGGCGCCGAGGGAGGGCGGAGGGCACCGCACCCGGCGCGCTGGGAGCCTCTGTGGAATGTACCGTGCTCCCCGTCCCTCCAGCCGCTGCTCGCCGGCCCCGTAAGCAGCTGCTTTTTGGTGCTCGGCCGGGGTTGCACCTCGCAGCCTCCCTGTCGGAGCGGGGCTCTGCCAAGCGAGCGCCCGTTGGCGGCCGGAGGCAGGAGGAGACCTTTACTTTCTTCCTTCGCACTCCCCAGGTTGCTGCTAGTCAGGTTTTGGCTACCAGAGGATGTGCTGAGTCTGAATCCACGCTGTATCTGTAGGGCTGGAAATAAATAAATAAGCCCCCCTCTCTGGAACATGCCCTACGGGGCTGGGGCAAAGGGCTGGTAGCAGGGCTGTGGCCACGGCCATCCCCTCCTTGGTAGGGGTGAGGTGGCCCAATGCCACCCTGCTCCTTGGGCAGATGGGGGTATCAGAGCGTGGCTGTTCTCTTCAGAGGGTCTTTGGAAGGCTCTAGCGTGGCCTGTTGGTCCTGGGAATTTAGGAGGTACTTTCACTTTCCGTAGTGCAAGTTCACAGTGTATCAACGCTGCTTAACGTGATCCTTTCAAACGTTGCTTAGCACTGCTGCAGAATATCCCCTTTCCCTTCCTTAAAATTAAAAATAATTCAAGTATATTAACAGCAGGAGTAGGTGATGCCATGCCTGGAATACATAGCGTATCAAAGCACGTGGTGGTGCCCCTCAGGTAGCAGCATCGCTGCGGGGTGGGCCGCTGGGCTGGCGCGGGCTTTGCCTGGGTGGCCACAGGCGGGTGCGCAGGGTCTGGGGTATGCGGCCCTCCCGGCAGGGCGTGAAGGCGGGAGCTCCTCTGAGCAGTGGCAGGAGTTCTTTATTCACCTCGACCACGGAACAGCAGAAATGCTGAAGATAAAATGAGATATGTACATCTGAGATAGCTCTGGTGCCTTTGGCAACCAGCCTCTTTATTTTGTCTCTTTATCAGATCAGCAGTTGCACAGGAGTTTACTTGGGTCCGTGCTCCTGAGCGTGTTTTCCCGAAAGAAAAACCTCCTGAGCAAGTAAAGCTCATTCGTAGCCAAGTCTGCTCTGCTGGTGCCGCTGCTGGGGTGCTCGTGTCTGCTGGCATGGGACAGCTGTGAGATAAAGCACTGTGCAGGGGCTGAGTGTAACTCGTGATGTGCATCTTCTTTTGTGTGGATTATCTTTTAACCCAAGGGGAGTTAGCCAGCTCGGTTTTAAGTTTAAAATCTTTCCTGCCCAGCTCTCCCTTTCCAATGGTGTGTGGAGTGTTTGGCAGTTCAGTGCAATTGACGAGCTGATTTAGTGCAGGTCAATTTTGTTTATATGTGTATACACACAGAATGTGTGTGTGTATTCATACACTGAAGTATGTATACAAACACGTAAATGCTTGTATATTTACATTTAAATCTGTTTGCACTGATTAGCAATCCTGTCAGTCCCAACAATGTGTTTGGTGCTCTTGCATTACATGGTTGAAGATAGCTTTCTGCCATGACTACTTTGGTGCCTCTGACATAAGTCAGAACCCAGTAAGCAACCAGGAGGTAACCTCTCTGGTTTTGTATGTGTCCTTACTGTTTCTGTAGGGCTGTGATCGGAGCACCTTTGTAGGGCGTATCAGCTCAAATTCTCAAGATCACAAGGATGTTAAGGTGGCCAACCTTTTAAACATTTTTGTGTGTTACTTATGGAATAGAGCTATTGACCTCATATTATAAATGACGTTTTATTGTTTCTGAATTTTGTCAGACAGTAAGAGCATCTACCAATATCTATGCTTTCCAATTAAACTGTTTTCAAAGAACCTAATTAATACTATATAACAACAAATTGTTTCCTTAATTTCAAAGTAAAACATTTTTCCTGTAGAAAGCCTTGCGTATTTGCAGTGTTGCGTTATAGAGTTCCCATCTAAAGTACTCTGCTAACCTCCTCCATCTCCAAGTACAAACCTTACTCAAAGTGTGAAACTTGAGTCCAGATTCTGTGGTGCTATTAAGTAGGATGAAGAAGCTGAGAGAGAGAGGCCTGCCATTGAAATAATTGTTCTAATTTAGATCATTCACTACTTTTTTTTCAGACCAGAAATTACACCAATACTTTTCTGCTGTTTTATGGTAAACAGATGAATTGTTTTGTCCTCAAGGCCTATCACAGTGTTCTTTTCACAGGTAGGGGTCCTCCATACAACAAGGATATCAGCAAGAAATAACAGGCACAAACTTTTAAGTGTTTCTTTTGTGAGCATGTATTTATTTCACGTTTGCCAAGCTCCAGTTGTGTGACAAGTTCTGCGTTTGCTTAGTCAATTGTTGGTGAGCTGGTGCCAGGAGATGGTCTTGTTCTTTTTGCATACTGAGGCAAGAGAGTATTGCCTTGATTTGCAGTATTGATTTGCAGATCAGTGTTGTTTCTAATCCAGTGCCCTCTGTTTCCGTAACCCTGTGTGAGTAGATGCCTGGTGAGATTTAAAATCTTTCCTCATAAGCCTGATGACTTATTATTGGCGTGGTGTTCGTACGCTTTGTCTCTGTTGCAAAATTACTTATTTCAAAACTGTTGATGCTGTACGTAGTTATAACGAAACAAAGTTTTGAGAAGTTTGGTTGTATGCTGTTGTAATAACTGACATGAACAAACATTTTTCTGTGTAACTGTATATTAAGAGTAGAATAAATGGTACTTGATCTTATCAAATGAAATATTTTATCATCTTTCAGCTTTGCCTTTGGCATTTTACCATTTTATAACTGTTAACTTTTTTTTTACTCCTTTTTATTTTTTATATTCTTGATAGGTTCAATTCTTTGTGCTCTTGGAGTTTAAATCTGACCAAGTGTTTCAAGAAGATAAAAGATAGATTTCAGTTGTCTGCAGTGCATGTGGACAAGCGTATTTAGACCTGCTCTTACTGGAGCAATATTTGTAAAGAGCTGTGACAAACGCTCCAGGGACCACTCTGCAGCAGAATTCAATCTTGTTGGCTAGCAACAAATAGGCTCCATTGAAGGCTGTTTATTTGAATGGGAGTTGGATTGGGCCCTTTGGGAGAATGCTGTGTTTTCAAAATAGCTTCAGATGCAGTGGATTTCAGCAATGAATATAAATAAGAAACAATTAAATCAGAATCATAACAAAATGCTTAAGGTAACTCCAGTTTTCTAATATAGTGAGCAGATACAGCCAGCATTATGCAACCCTATCCTAGTCTTCAAAACCATCCTCTGTCCTACCGTAACATTTCCCAATTTCACAGATGTTAAAAATATGAAAAGAAAATAAAAAGATGGCATGGAACAATATTTCTGTTTTAAAATCTGCTGAGTTCTCTATAGGTTAAAAATAGAGAAGGTAGTTCACTGCAGATGCCTTCACAGGTTTTCAAGTTTAAGAACTGAAGCCTCGTTAATGCTGAACAGAGGAAGTTCCGTCTTTGTTATGAAGGTATCAGCAGTAAGGGAAGTTAATGATCTTCCATGCAACAGAAAATATTATTGAAGTAACTTGCAGTTCACGACTTCAGAAGCTACTCCAATGCCAGTATTCTTGCTCTTTTCTTGTATTTATGTTGTTAGAAGTTGCTCGATGGTTCAAGTTCAGCCTGTTTCTCTATTTGCCTTTCCTTGGTTCACAACTTTGCTATAATATTTAAGGTTTTACATTTAGAGGCAGCAGTACGTGACCCTCAGACTTTCACAAATGGTTAGGTGTTTAAACAACAAGGTTACAATGAGGAATGCAGGAAGATGATAAAATTATCTGGGAATATAGAAGTCCAAGATGAGTGTTAAGAAACCAAACATTCAGTGTTCCTAAAAGTAGATCACTTTTTGGCTGTATTTCCATCTCTCTTGTTTTGAATGTTTGTTTTCAGCAAAAGTTGGAAATTCAGTGCCTAGAGATATGATTCCTAGATACGATTCCTGCTCCGGTCTTGGAGACTCACAGGTAGAGTTCTGGGACTGCTTAACCCCTACTGATTTATTCTTTTTGTTGCAGTGGACCACAATGAGTAATGACTAGCTCAGCTCATTATTGCCTCAGACAGTCCAATCTTTCTGTGCATGTTTGAGACTATAATCTGCAGCTTTGAGCGTATACCCTAAGGATTTGCTTCAGAAAATTCCCTTCTTTAATTTTCTCTCCCGAGGAAGCCAGTTTCCAGCCATCTGTGTATCAGAGCTGTGTGCTCATCTTCCACCTCAGTATTTTAATAAAATACAGGGCACAGACAGAAATCATGTTATCACTGCAACTGATTATGACAGTAACTTGGAGAATGGTAATTAAACATTGATCCATAATTAACGGTGAGCTATTGATCTTGGTTTAACTAGGTAACACAGTAGATAGAGTCATCAAACTTTGAGAAGTTGAGATTAAGTACTGTGAAGAAGACTTTAGTAGCGGTAGTATGCTGTGCTGGTGCTGTTCAAGTGATGCTGTTCAAGTCTCCATTGTTTGGATGTTACTTAAAACAGATTCCAAATTGTAAGCCAAAGCCCTACGCTGATATGGTGATGGAAATAATAAGAACCCGATGCTTGTGGTTTTTTGTGTGTCTTTGTTTGTGACACTGAGCTGATAGTGATGTTCTTGTATGATTAATGGCTAAATGTTGATTTTGAGGGAATTGGAAAATAGGAATTATTGACTTACTTGTCACAACGCTTGTTTAATCCTCAGTTAAAATATACTGATAGCACACAATACACTTAGTAAATGAGAATTTTTCAGTATCACTTTAATCTAAAAGGAGCCGGTTTGTTGAGCAGATTTACCCATGATTTTTTTTCTTCCTGGTCTGCCTGGTCTCTTTCTGCCTGCTCGTAGGTTTCTTAGACTACGAGTGTCTGTATTCCAAAATTGAATTACCTTTTGTTTTAGTTCTGTAATGATCTGATTAGCGTGTAAGCTTAGGAGCCAAACTCATAAAGCTCAAGGCACTGTCCCTACTGGGGACAAATGTGGGTTGTGCTGTTTCATTTGAAAAGTTTCACTTAAGAAAAGTACTTTTTTAAATATTTTGTGAGTGCTTCATTATTATTCATTGTAGCTTATTTACCTTGCACATTAGTGCTTGGTGACGGATCAATTTCAGTCCATCCTGTCTCTGATTTGTGCAGTGGTGCTTTATTGATTGCCCCTGGGGAGCAAAAGTAGTTTAAACTTGCCTCTATAATTTGTATCTTTGTATAATTAATGATTTAGATTTTTTTCTGCTTTTTGTAATAAAAAGGTGTAGATTTGTGGTGTTTACAAGTGAGGGACCAAGGGTTACATGTATGTTAACATCTGTTAATTTAGTTAGTACAAGAGGAATTATAGATGTACAACTTAGCAGTGCGCTTTATGGCTTTGTAGAGTGAACATCTCACTCGTTTTATAAAGCTTCTGGCCATTTTGAGTTAATAATCTGGCTGTTTGTCTTCAGGTGGAAAAGACAGAATACTGACCTCCAGGATTCAGTGGGCATTAATTCAGTTTGGAGCAAGAGTTTTGTTTTTGTGATTACACTGTAAATGGAATGGTTTCATTTGTCTGAAAATGGACAGATATTTTGAGAGCATCAGTAGCAGCAACTTTAAACACCCATTCGTACGGTGTGCATTTAGAATACTTTTGGAGCAATAAGCAAACTCGTGGGAACAATAACTGGGAAAGATGAAAAATGGCAAGGTATTACAGGAGTAGATAGACTCTGAGGACTATAAGCAATGAGCAATAGTCTCAATTTGTGTCAGGAGGAGAGAGAATCACTCTTACTGTACTTACTTTGCTTCAGAGCCTAACTCTCATCCACCTAAATTCTTTCTGAGATGCCAAAGTTTTGTAGGAATTGCAAGGAACGAAGAGTTAAGGGAGACTTTCTGGTCATGTTTGGTAGGATCGTCTGCTTGTTCAAGACTTTTGACTAAAAATTATGGAGCTGCAAATTAAAAACCAAGCATAAATTACTAGTTGAATCCTTCACGCCTCGTTTTTCTGAGATCGTCCTCTGAGGGATCCATGGGCAAAAGAACAGTTTAATTTGACAGCTCCTTATTTAGTGGCAGCCAAGAAAGCGGTTACTGCCTTGCAACAACAACAGAAAGTTGCTCCTATGTAATATTGGTATGAAAATGTCTGGGAAATTACAGTTATGGGGAAGATTACATAGCAAATTACAGATAAGTGATAGGTAAGGTAAGATGCAGATTTCTGTCTATGAAAATTATAGACGAAAGCGCTATTTAAAGCAACAGAATACTTCTCACTATCAGCAGCTTACTTGCCTAGCTTTTTAAGGTCTGAAGATGGCATGAGAAATTTCCTTTCATTTAAATTATTTAGCTTCTTCAATTCTGCCACTCCAAACACACAGGAAACAGTGAATGTATTTAATTGAGCTCTTTCATGCAGTTTGTCTGGATTTGTTTTTCAGTTAGATGGCTCAGATTGAAATAGTCTACAGCGATGCCATACATTTAGAGGAACTGGCATTTAGAGCTTGCTTTGAACATGGTGTGGAAGATGAGGGAAGAACACGTGGGATGTGTGGGACCCAGCTGAGAGCCTGTGCGTCGGGATTAGGGGGCACACTGGTGTTAGTGGCTGGGGCATTGCGAGACCGCTGCTTAGTGGGAGATTGGAGGTTGAGCTGGGATGTCTTGCTTAGCACTGTGTCATGGAGGAGCATGGGGCTGGGAGGAGCAGGTTTGAGTTGCTGACACCACTAAATTGGTGCTTCTCTCCTTGTCCCCTCATGCAGAAGGCTGCCTGGGGGGTCTCCTGGCCAGTTGCAGACTGAATTTCTGAATTGCTATGTTTGTTACTTTGCTGTCTCATGAACAGCCACGTTGGGTTGACGTTGGCTTTGCTGGTGACCTGTGTCGCTTAGTGCCTGATTAATGCTATCAGCTTGCAGGTAGGCTGTGTTTTTAAAGAGCTACTCGACGAACATGCTTCTGATGAAGGATTGCTCTCCCCTACTCCCTCGGCTCACTGATTAGCTTTTATTGTACGCTGCGCTTCCCCATGTCTGAAAGTCTCAATCATTCCAAATGGCCGAGCGCAGGCGGTGAACGCGCCTGCATTTCCAGAAGGCAAGAAATCAGAGATGGCTTTGTTTTAAAGATGACTTAAAATAGACTTTCACTTGCCTGCATTGTTTGATCAGCGGTGTTAGAAATGTAGAAATACACTTTAAGGGCAGAATCTTTGATGAAGAGAGAATGCTGCTCATGGTGTCCCAAACTTGCTTTGAGATTTGAGGATGACAGCAAGGTGAATTCCCAGTGTGAATAATGAAAAAAATGTTAATAAAAAAAAAGTGACCTGCAAAGTAAGGAAAAATGCTCATAACCTTTGGTTTTCTATTAAAAAACAAACTTTCATTCATTATTCTGTGACAGGTTCTGGTTTCTCTGCAGCTGTGCCCCAGCAGCCAGAAGGCTGTCTTCCTCTTGCATGTTTGTTCCTTTACATTTGCTTCATATCAGTCTAAGTCAAGTGGTCTAACTAAAATCAAGTTGTTGTTTTTTTAACAATAAAAGGTCAAACATTCTGGTTTTAAAAAAAAATGCGTACCAGGTGTTTTTTTTGGTGCTTCCAGGTTAGAAATTGTTACAGATCGTTCTGCACTAGTTTGCTAAACAAGGTATGACTTAGGCATGCAGTGAATCTGTTTGTATAGACACTTAGATATTTCTTTTTCTACCGTTGTGGCCATTTGCATGTTTATTGCTTGGGAGTGTTACGCTGCTTAGCGCTCGAAGTCATAATCTTCTATGATGACATAATTAGGTAGCATGGAAATTACGATGATTTGGCTGCAAGTATTGAAGAGCTGGAACAAAAACTGTGATTATATTTCATATTTGCTTCTCTGTGAGGAGAAGTAGAACTCAGGCTGTCTAAACTGACACCTTATTGGTGTTTTCCTTAAAATATCAGCAGCTTCTAATACATGAGAAAATATTCTTCCAGGGCACAGCAGGCGTGAAAAGCTTTTTTGATGGATATGATTACTTGACTCAGGAGTTCAGGAACGTTTCTGATCAGCCTATTGACCATGCTTTGAGTGTCCTAATTATTCAGGAAGCTTAATTAGGATGAGATATACAAAAATGCATATATCCTTATATCTCATGGTTGATGGTAAAATATTTTGAGCTATTTTTTCTTCATTATATTTAATATGTAAAGCACTTCTTCATAGTTGCATTAAAATATAATTTAAAACTTGTAGAAAATTAGGAGGTTAAACACTTCATACGGTGAGAGCAGAAATATTAAATTTCCCTTTAAGATATTCAAAAATAAATGAATATTTCTGATTTATGTGGAAAAAGGTGGCACACTTTCCTTTCTGGATAAGTAATGCATATCACTAACAGTCTTGTTTCATTTGCAAAGGTAGGTAGTGTTTTCCAGTATTTTTTTACAACTGATACCCAGTTGTATATGGCAGGAAGCTTTTCATCAGGTACTTCAAAGCCCTTATTTTTCAGGTCCGGAAAGTATGCTTTTCCGAAAGCTTTGAAGTTTTAAATAAGCAAAATTGGCATAATTTGACTAAAATTAATTACGCAAAACAATGCTATTGATAGATAGTACGTTGGCAAAAGGCGAAATTGAGTCTGTGAATTCATATTCTTGGTTCCTTTACTCAAGGAAAGGCTCTGCAAACTGATTCCAGAAATGCAAAGCATCTGCTTGTGTCTTGGGCATACATGGATGTACAAAGTTGGGTTAAGGAATGCAAGAGGCTCTTTTCAAATGTTTTCTGAAGTCAGCAGGGGGCATATTCCCTACCTAGTGCACAGCTGTTTGCCCCTTTGACTGGTCTATGGGCTTTGTGTTGTTGACATCATGTCTGTGGCCTTAACTGTGTAATTCAAACCAGAAAGTGTTTGTGTAATCTCATAGAATAAGGAGCCTGCCATATTTAGGCTGTGTTTTCAGAAGTCGTTAATGATTCACTGCTCAGCTGAACTTTGGTGGGGTTTGAGCATACTTAGTTCTGCTCAGTCAGCCTTTAAATGCTAAGCAGGACGCATCGGAAAACTTGTGTCTAAAATAGGCTGTCACTTAATTTGCTGCAATTTCTATTTTTGTGTTTGTATGTAAATAGAGGCCTTGATGCTCCCCTGTGTCGTGGCACGGGATTGTCAAGGATTTGGCCATGTCCTCCTTAATTCAGAGGTGAACCTGCGGCTGCCTCGCTGGAACAACTGATGAACAGGCTGGCAAAGTACGGGAAATGGAGCAGTGAGGTCAGAGTCCGACTGCTTAAGAAGGCATCCTTTCTACTGTTTCCTTTGGTATTTCTGAGGACTGCAGTCCTCAAAAAACCACATCTCCAGACATGCAGAATGATTGTCCAGGTGGTAGCTGCTCAAATCTGCCTTGTAGTGCACAAGGATGTGGGCTCAGATTCTGGTTTTCTGAGATAAGGAGAACAACGGTGACAGAAGGAGCTCAAGTCTGACCCTGTGCATGTTCCTGGTAGTTTACAATGGAGCTTAGTAGGTGGGAGAGTGTATTTACAGAATAGCTGACAAAATCCCTGTGTGTAAGCAAGCTGCAAATAAGTCTATAAAGTATAATCATTACTGGAGGCTTTAAATCTGCAATGAGTGAAGGACTTGCTTCAAGTTCGTTCTTGTCTCTGCTTCCTTGCATGAGAAGTAAACAGACGGATAAATCAGAAAGCTGAGTTTATAAATGTGGTTTAAAGGCACGTTGGAGCAGAATTGTATAGTTTCTTTCTTTCTTGAGCTAATGGCCCAAATGAGCTGTGCAGTGTAGGAACACCACGCCGTGCCATTTCTAAGGGAATGCAGAAGTTAAGCTTGGGATCATTCAGTTTGCAGCAGCCGATTATAAAAGGACAAAAAGGCATGCAAGGTAAAAATCAAAAGAACATAAGACAAAAGGGTATAGAGAAAAAATGTTTGGGGACCCTTCGACTGAAAAGGTTTATTTTAGTAGAGAGCTATCAGGAACATTCAGGACAACTATTGAGGGAGACATTGTGGTCTTGTTAAAATAACCATTTAGTTTTGTTTGTTTGTTTGTTTTTTCCAGCCCAGAATGCATTTACTTAAAGGCTGGCAGAGCTTAAATATACCTTGCCATTTTGTCTGCAGTACTGCAAGATATTCAGGATGTAACTGAGATGCCTCTAAAACATGAGGACTTCTTTTTTTTGTGTATGTATTGTTATGACTTAGGTAAAATGGAGTAGTACTTACCCTGGAACTTTTCAACTCCAATCTATTTGGCTTTGTAAATCCAAGCTTCAAAATGGTGAATAATACGGGAGCTAGTTGGGTGCTGTCTTCTGGAGTCCCCTATTTGTGGCAAATGTTAAAGTGCAGCAAAACAATTCTGTTCTGGGTTAAGGCTGCTGTGGAAAGAATCAGAAGGTGGGTTTTAAGGAAGGAGCTGGATACAGCGAAGAAAGCCTTGACAGCAGGCAGCCACTTCAAAACAGATGGGCACACTCCTGATGTTCCTCCTGTGTGTGATTAAATGATTACAAATTGACAGGTACTGGTTTTTCACTCAAGAAAAAGTAACTACAAGCAAATAATATTTTATTAATTTAGGAACTATTTGCATCATATTCTTAAGAAGTAAAAGAAGAAACTACACTCACCTCCCCCATCTGCCTCACCAGGAGGAATTGATTTGAAAGCTGAATAGCTCCTTCTGTTTGCAGGGCTGTGCTGCACTGCACTAAATCTGCACTCGGACAATCTTCCACTACACTGTTCCTGGAGGTAGGTTAGAAATTTATTAGTAGCAGGAAAAAAAAAAGGTGCCATAGGTGATTGTGTGGAAAACACAAGGCACCGTATTCTTTGGAGTGCCTGATCTGAGTCCTTCAAACTGTGCCCTACAGAGCTCAGTAGTGCTGAGCTCAGGATAAATAGCAGAGGGTTTCCCAAACAGAAACTAGTCAACTAGAGCAGACTTGGGTTAGAAAATGCCTCTGCAAGAGGTTTTAAAGCACAGCAGTTTGCGTGCCTCCCTTGTGGTCTCCCCTGGGTTCACAAGGTTCAGGATCTCAGGGCCTGAGTTCCCATGCATATGCAGCTTTGTGCTGCAGCAGGAGGTTTTTGGGTACAAGTTTCCAGGACTGTACGGACCCTTTTCAGAGCTGATTGTGACCATTCACTCACTACCAGGCTTCCATTGTTCCTTTACATAGTGTGCAGTACGTTCTGTTCTAATTTGTTTTGAAGCAAGTCAGCCATGCTTTATAATGCTTTATGGAACTTGTCAATACTGCCTGTGTACCTGTCTAATAAGACTTCAATAAATTAGCATAATTATTAAACAAACAAATTCTGTTAGTAATTGGTGACTGCCTGTTTCTCAACAGGCAGGTGAAGTCAGCTGGCATTTATTATTTTCTACAAGTTTTGTTATCTACAGGCAGGTAACCTGTACTTTATATCCTTGCCTTGTTATGTCGCATTAGAATAATCCCTGTTGCCCAGCGATGGAAGAACAGGTAGATTTCCTTAACTAAAACAGATAAAGTGACTAAATATATCTTCTGTAGCTTTTCAGTTAAAATAGCTTCAGTTTCTCAATTTGACGTTACTCATTCAGGAAAGCTCTTCCCTTTATTTCTTCGGTGTTTGTCACCATCTTGATGTTTCATGCTGGGATGCGCTGTGATTCCTGCCTCCCTATCTCTGGTTTGCAGCGGCTCCTATTAAAAGAACCTTGCAACTTGACAGGAGAAATTGGCTTTTCTGTGAACTACATAGAAATCTTCAGGGGAAGATTTAACTAAGTGCTTTGTTTTGATTGCATGAGCTAGGATTAAAATGATGACACTAACGCCTAATGTAACAATAAGAAATCCTGTTTAAAACTGTAGACGTCTGAACTATAGGTTTTCTGAAGTGTTAGTCTTCTCTACAATGAACTGTGCAGTGAATCTGAGTAACTGCTTCAGGAGACATGCAGTTGAGTTCAGGAGGCACGCATGTTGTTTCATGTTGATCTTCCCAGGCTTGGTTTGCAGGAGGCGGTGCAGGTGATGTCCCTGCTCCTTGGGGACAAGGGCAGGCTGCTCTCAAAAGTGTCCTCCTGTCCCCAGTGCCACATTCCTTGTGCATCCCTTCTGTGGCTCTCGGCTTCACCTGGCGTGTTGGTTCATGGAGCAAAGTGGGCAGCAAGGGAAGCATACTGCTGGATTTTCTCCTCTTCAAGCTGAGGTGGGAGGGCGCAGGAGATGCAGGTCCCAGGGCTGCCGAGCAGAAATGGGGAAGTGCAGCCTTGTGGTTGCAAGCACCATGGCTTCTCTGGTTCAAGAAATACACGGCTGTTACAGGCTGCTACAGGGGCTGCACGGCTGTGTCAGCAGTATATGGAAGAGCGGTGGTGAGGTCTACGCTGATGTCAATCTTGGTTGGAAAACTGCATGAGGCAGAAAGGTGTAAAAGGTGTAACACAGCACTGGTTTTCTTGGCTTGCAGGAGCACGCAGCAATTGTTTGATTGCTGAAGTGTGCTGTTATTTAAATGTCACTAAACTGCCTATGGATTGAGCTGATACACTTCTTCGGTGTAAGCATGACTTAAGGGCGGATTAGTGCTTTCAGAGACTACAGAATACTCAGTTTTGAATAAGCTCTTTTGAATAATTGAAAAACGATATTAAGGCAATGCTGGGGCAAAGATTTTCTGAAATAGGATTTAACTTGAGGCTTTGCTATCAAGGTCTATTCACTCAAGGTAGCAACTTGATTTTCCCTAATAAGGACATTAAAGTTGCCTGTTTCACTATTTGGAAGCTTTAAATTTGCTTACTTAAATAGAACTTAAAATTTTGAAACTCTTGGCTATGCTCTCAACTGTTTGTGTCTCATTTTTGTAAACAATTTACCAGTTGAAGTTCTAATAATATTAACTGCTTTAGTACAGGTTTTATAACCAAGCCACTCATTTTTCTACTTTTTTTCTTGTGCATACAAAGATAATTACCTAATTATTTAACATAAACACCTTGCTTCAATGAGTCATAGAGCTGTTAGGAGTAGCCAGAATTACCCAGAACAGGCTGCCTAGCTTTATTAAACAATGATGCGGTGGTGTATTTCGTGACTAAAGGTTGGACTAGATGATCTTAAAGGTCTTTTCCAACCTGTATAATTCTACAATTCTGTGATTTTTTTTTAAAAAAACAATTTTAATTGGAATTTGCATCACATAAGCCTTAATTGCAGTGAGAGATCTTCTGAAAAGCAAGTGCACAGTTCAGTGATAGAAAACAGTAAATTGTCCCTGCAGTTTATTGATCAAAATGGCTACAGCATTTTGATTAAAGAACCTGGAAATGTGGTCTCTTTTTTGTCTTATGAGACTGAGACCTGCTTTATTTTACTGAACCAGGTGCCTTGTGTTGGCTATTCTGAGAGGTAAATTAGGGACCTGAATGTCTCTAACTGTGAACTGGAGTTAATGTGGTGCCTCTGTTCTAACTCAGTTCAAGTGAGTTCCCATTCATATGGAACAAAAGGGGGCAGGGGAAGCCTGACTCTTGAAAGGTCTTCTGCTCCACCTGTGGGAGATCTTAACATTACTTAAATTGTTTACAGTGTTCTGATACACATTTTAACAAGAAATAAGCAATTCTTAAATGCCATGGAGAAAAGTATTGAAAGTGGTTTTGGCAGGAAAATATTCAAGGCTTTGTCCTGAAGGATAAAATTAATTGCATGACCTAGCCTATAAATAAATCTCAAAAGCCTAGATAGACATTTTGATCAAAATGCCCAGTGTTGAATGAAGGTGCTGGTCTCTGCTGAGACCAATCTGAAGTCAGCAATGTGGGGATGCGGGTGGAAGATAGGTTCCTCTCTGGCTTTTAAGTAAGATGGTCTAGGTGCTAGCTCCTGGTTTAGAAGTTCAAAATTCTTGGTTTGTAGTAGCCAAGAAGATATTCCCTGGGAAGGACATTCTTCATCCTCTTTTATTTTATTTATTTGTTTGTTTATTTTTGTAATACACAGCTAGCTCTGTGGCGTTAGTTGCCTTTGAGCAGAAGAGGATATGTGGTTTGACTTGACATGGAAGACCTTAGGAGACAATCACTCTTACCAGGAGTCTTCCCATTTTTTGTCCTTGAAATATTTGATCTTCTACAGAACAAAGAGGAGTAATTTCTGTATGTATGCATTTCATGACTCATGTTTTTGGTAAACTTTCTGTTCAATGTACTGCACTTTTTCTAAATTTTTGTTTCTTGTTAGACTGACTCTACTAATACTTATTTTTTACATCAGTGCTGCCAGCAAATGTAAATAACTGTTTTCAGTGTCCTATGTGGTGTATTTCAAGTATATGGCCAATAAAATGTACTGGTATCTGAGTTGCTTTGTCAAAAGGCCTCCCCTTCGTTGTATTTCTGATGCTCCTTTTTGATACGAACTTTTGCTACAGCTTTGTCAATTGCAGCAGTTGTATGTCAATAAATATAATAAGTTTATTTCTTATATTGATGACTGTTATGCTGTTTCATTATTGTCATCTTTGTGTATTTGTTTTCCTTCATATGAGCTTGGAATTGTATTCTAGGTTAGAGCACAAAAATCAAATAAACTGGAATGCTGTAGAATATGTTGGGTAAGCAAATAGATTTTTTTGATTAGCTGCTTTTATTTTAGGTAATGTATCTTGAACACTTTTTATTTTTGCTGCAGGATACATCTAAAAGACTTCCCCATAAGCACTCCAGTTTTGCTCCACACTCGACCTGTCCAGTATAACAGTTACAAGATAATACATAGTTAAAAAACTTGTAAATCATACGTCAAAAGTATATAGTATAATTTATCCAGAGATAATTTGCATAGATAGAGGATCTATTAATTGGCACAGCTACATTACTTCAGTGGAGTAGCAGAGGGAGAAGAAAGTAATCTGCATTTATCTGACCAGTTTCAGTGTCAGGTGCTTTTAAGAGGTCCATTTCTGTTTCATGTTGCTAATACTGGCTTTCACCGTGAATGAGAAGGGGATGTTGGATGTCACTGAATTGTGCCTTGCTTTTAACATTGGTGCAATAACACGCATTAAGCTAAGTTAATGTAAATAGTAGAGCTGCTCAAATTATATAGTTGGTCAAGGGATATTCATTTATACCAGAAATCTGCTGAATGGTGATTGTTATTTTTTAATAGTGCTGATTGTATTTGGTATTTTCCAAAAGTACATGTTTTGGCCTGAAAAGATTTGCTAAGAACTATGTCTTTGAGGTTGGTTTTCTTTTTTTTTTTTTTTTTTTTTTTTAGAGAAATTGTCTAATCTTGATCATTGAACTCAATGTGGGATGTGGGAAGGTACTTAATCAGTGTAAATGTTTAGCCAATATAATTCCATGTGGGATTAAGTACGAAATAAATCAAAATTAGCACAAAAAATTTTGAAATAAATTTAGTGGTCTCACAAGGGATGCAAAGGAGTAAAAAAAAAAAAAAAAAAAGGCCAAGAAGCCAAAACAAAAAAACCCTACAAAAAAGCATTGTACGTGTTCAGATAAGGAAGAAATAGCACAGTTTAGTGTCTAGTTTGATTAACCTTGTTTTGCTTGTTTTGTTCTTGTTCTGTGGATACATTGGACACTTACTTCTGAGCAGAGTTTGCCCAGGTAGTTAACAAGCAACTTATATACTTTTTGGTGAATACAAAGACAGCCTCTCCTTTTTTTTTTAAGAAAAAAGAGGAGACCCACACATAGCATTCCAAAGACAAAAGGCCATCTCTAGGGTCACCTGAAAGATGTTGCACATCGAAGTACCTAACATTGCATATTATATATATATGGAAAAAATATCTCTGTTGTAGTTCATCTCCACTTCAACTATCTTATATTATTTAGCCCATATTATTCAAATAATGCAAATTGTTTTTTCTTGACAGCTTCAGAAATGGCAGACTGAGTAGTAGAAGAATCTAATCTGACTGCTCTCCAAATACGTTATTCGTGTAGGGTCCTTTGTGCTGTATATAAAACAAACCCAAACAAACAAACTGGTGTAAAACAAGAGATAATGCAGGTTATGGGAACAATCAATTTTTTGAGTAGCACTAGTCAATAAACCATTACAATTTAAAACACCTTGTCTTATTAAGGTGGTCAAGAAAAGACATTTAACTTCTTTATATGCCTGTGTCACTGATTTTGGTAGCACTGTACATACGTGGTTGGCCAAACTCATGTTATCTGTGTGTATAAAGAATTAACAGAACAGAGGGCTTGTTGAGAACAAAATAATTACGAGTAACAATGCTTTTTGAAATCCTCATCTGTTTCTACACCTTTGGTTTATGTTAGTGTGATTCTGAGTAGTGGCAAAAATCTGGGAAAGTGGAGAGGGAAAGGGAGATCGGAGGGAAAACCCAAGCATGAATCCCTGGTGCTTGTAGAAAATGCCAAATAAATCCATCCAGCAGAAGAGAACCCAGTGTGAAACTTGGACTTGATCAAATAATTCTGTCTTCATCTTACTTCATTTTATTGTTCAGTTGAGGCCTTTGATCCCACTTTTTTTTTTTTAGTTCTGGGGTTTTTGATGATGTTGTCAGGCTCAAAGGGAAAGTTAACAGTTGTAACAGAGCCCTATTTAAGTATATTAGTCTCTTTGATAAACACTTATATTAGAAATGTAATCTTTAAGAATCATCTTACTAGGAAGAGTTTACTTCCTAAAATTATTTAAAATCATAAATTATATAAAAATGTGTGTAGCAGTACTGACTTCTTATTTTCATAAAGTCATTTATTTTTAATGCTTATTTGCTTCTGCCTGTGATTAAAACAAAAGAAGAAACACCGTTTCAACTTACCTAGCATGTATGATTCTCAAACTAGTGTTTATCTCTATGTATACTGTGTATATAAACAGACAACATACAAAGAAAGGTCATAGAAAAGCTATTTTTTTCATGGTAGTAATATAAGATCTCTTGGAAGTTTTCAGTAGAGGTATGGATGTTACTTATTTTGTCCTTTTCATAAGAACTTGCTTTTTAAATGACTGAAACCCTTAGTTTAAATTCTTCTTTGTTCCACTCTGAAAAGATACTGTCTGGATTTTCGGTTCTTTAATTTAGGCTCACTGGAGCGACTTACTTTTTTTTAATAGAAATTGTAGTTAACATGCAGAGAAGTAAAAATGCCAGTTAAATAGCTGGGGGAAAGGGCTGATTACAACTGCCCATAGAAGAGTAGGTCTGGGAAATAACTTTCTTCCAAAACTTTGTAGACTACCGTCTAGGCTGTCTTTAAGGCTGTACGTTTGTGCAGTAGCTCTCTTACTGTCAGTTGGGTATACACGGGGTATATATTTCTACCTTGGATGCATGGAAATTTATGATGCCCAAGAAGCTTAAAGTATTTCAAGGCCATCTCAAATTCTTGTGACTGCTTGGTGTAAATGTATTTGAGAGGGGCGAGAACTTCATCTGGCAAGGATTTTTCAAGATTCTTGTACTGACTCTTTTTATTGCTGTCCCTCTTAAATCTTTCAGACATTTATTGCAATGAAAACATCTTTGAACTCAGAATTAGTTCAGGGAATCATCTGCTTACTCACATTTCTAACATCTTACAGTCATTTTTTTGTGCGTGCCCTAAGCCTTAAACGCGTGTGTTTACAGCTGTTTTGTGTTTTCAAGATAGTCTTGAAAGAGTAGTCATCTTCAGATTCAAGGCTTTTGCTTTTTCATCTCTTATAACTGCTTTATTTTGCCCACTCTTCTCAAGACATATGGTGTGTATGCTGCAAGGGCTTTAAAGCATTTTTTTTATATTCCTTGCTCTTCAGAGCTTCTAATACAAACTTTGTTGGCTTCTTCAATGCACTGTGCTGTGTTACGCAGTCATAGGCTGTACTAACTCATTTTATCAAGTACCTCTTTCACAACCAGGAGTTTGTCTTTTGTCAGAAGCCTTGATTGAAAGTCTTCGGTTGGCCTTCAGGAAGATGGTCTCTCTAAGAACCATAAAATACAGGAAGATGGGAAAAAATGTACATGCTTACTAACCTTATGTTTGCTGGCTTCCCTGTACCAAAGTTTTATGGCCAGATTTTTTTGTCACCCTTAGGACTGCTTTGCTAATTCTTTCAAATGAATTTTGCTCTTACTTCTGACAGTGTTCCTCAAACCTGCCTGGTTCATTATTTCCAGAAGAAATATTCCCATGGTTTCTTAACTTTGCCTAATTTTTGTACACGAACAGGCTTCTGTATGCATACGTGTTTACGTATATGTATATGTAACATAATTTTTAATGTCTCAGCATTGATTCGGAGAGAATCCCTATGGAACACTGAGGTATATCCATTTTACACTTTGAGAACCTTGACCATGAGCTTCTGTAACACGCCAGGAGTGTGGCAGAGACCAGAGCTGGTTGCAGCAGGCCCCTGCTGGAGCTGTTGGACTCAGCAGCTGGGCTTTCTTCATAAAGCAAACAGAGCTTCAGCTGCTTTGCTGCTTCGTTACCTGTGTTGTGAGTTATCACTGGTGGCCTTCACTAGGCGGTGACCCTTTGCAGTCCGTAGTATAGAATGAAGTCCTTCATAGATTTTTATCACTTAGACCTTGGTCTGAGCTAACACCACAGGTGTCAGTTGATGCACAGTGCTGTATCAGTGCTCCTAACTATTTAATCCCTGTCCAAGCAGAAAAGTTGAAAACAAATTGTGTCAAAATACTTTTGTTAAGTAACAGCAACACAAGTCTGCCCCAAAATAAAATTGAGTAATTTCTTTACGTTTATCTGATTTACATCAGCTGTATAACATACCTGTGTGAAACTAAGATTTATTTTTCTACATGGTGAATAATAGCTTACTTTTGTAGACTTGTTCTTAAATTATAAACAGTGTGATCAAAATTTTTGTGGTCCTATGAGAAATATGAGATTGCATAACACAAAAATAAAGAACTGAATTTATAAGATTTACAAATAAAACTAAAAAGTGCTGTCAAGTTCAGCGTAGACTTACTGCTTCAAATCTTCCAACGTCCAAATACGGAGAATTGGCCTTTCTTGTGGGAAGCACAGGTACAGAATTTGAATATAATTGATTATTTAAATCAAGATTTCTTCCTTTTGGATTTAAGTTAGAATTATTGATATTGTTTATTTTGTTACAAGTTGATTATTACATATATACAAGTTTTGATTATTTTGATTACAAGTTGAAACACAAGGGTGTTTTTTTTTAAAAAAAAATTTATTTTTTTTCTCTGAGTCCCAAAAGTCAGATCTGAAAATATTGGAGAATGTGCATTTTTATCTCCTTGCTCTACTCCGGCCCTTTGCAAGCATGGTTGGCTTGGTGGCTGTTGGGTTGTTCTTCCTTTTGCTGCTTCTTACAGCTGAAAGAGGGGGCCTTTGCAAATGTCTCTTAGTCTCATGACAGTGCTCAAATAACACATCAGTAGACTCCTGGCTGCCTGTACAGATCCAGATACATGAAATGATAGGTGTTCTCAGGTGATGCTTCTCTTCGGTGTGTGTGTACGTGTGGATTACGTGTGGGGATTGGTAATGCTGTGTGCTGAAATCCTTATTATAATAACGTTGTTGTAGTCTTTAGAGAAATGGTGAAAAAGAGAAGGTTAATGGTTGTCATGCTTAAAAAATGGTGGATTTTTCCAGTCACACTCAAAGCTTTTCAGCAGATTGATAGAAACTGCGGGTTTGTAGTGTCAACTTTTGGTTGGAATTCCTTGTCCCGTTTCTGGGTGAGGTTGGAATTGACCTTCAGGGCGCCTCTCGGCTCCTCATGTTACTCCCTTGTGGAAGTGATCATCAAGTGATAGCTCTTGGAGCCTAACACAGGCTATAGGGAAATAAAAACTAAAAGTGCATTTGTTTGTGTTTTGTACAAGGGATTTTGTATTTCCTTTATGTCTCAATCTTGTGTTATGTTTCAAACCAAGCAAAGCAGACAGGTTTGCTTCTGTTACAGTGCAGCATTTAAAAATCTAGTATTGTGATGAAGGGCATGCATTATTGAAAGACTTCAGCGGGGAGGTTTTTGTTTTCAGTATAAAGTTTCATTAGGAAACTATTTTTTATCATGCTGTTAGAGATGAATGTATTAGTATAGTAAATAATCCCCTTTGTCTGACGTTTCTGAGTATGCCGTGCTAACTTGCCTACTGTGCTCCTTAACTTCAGGAGGAACCGAGGGCTGATTCTGGGCTCTCTGCCAGTAGGCCAACAGTGTGCCTCTCCATGTGGGAAGGGCATCTTTTGCTGACATAAGTTGTGATTTTGCCATTGCCAGAAGTCAGTGACACCTTTCAGAGTAAATTCTTTGAATTGCTAGTAGAGGGGCTCACCGATCCAGAGGGATACCTAAAACAAAGATGTACTTGGATCTGTTAGGTCTATGCAAACATGAACTGTTTGTTGTGGAATTCATATTATTATCAAGAAATAGTACTTGCAGAATTGTGTTTTTAACATCTTCAGGGGAAAAAATGTTTCTTATTGAGACCAAAAAATAAACAAAAAACCTTAAAACCACATCCCTTCAAATGTTTTTTCAGAGCTGGGCCTACAGTGTCTGTTGTGCTAGTTGCTGAATTTAAACCAACAAATTGTTGCTGAATTTAAACCAACAATTACAGAACTGCATGTGATGTTAACAGGGTGTTAACAGCTCCTTAACAGCTCCTTAATTCTTGCTTTTATCCGTAACGAGTCATCCCCTGTGGAGAAAGCGTACTTTCTTTAAATCGTTCAGTAATGAACCAGTAATGTCCAGCTTGTCAATGGTTTAACCTCTGAAACTAGCAAATACGATGTCTGTGTGTATAACTCTGCCTTATCTTTGTATCCATTATAAATATATATGTATACAGAAACATCCAAGCTGGTGTGTCAAGAATTCCCACCATTGAGAACGGTGTAAATTCTTCTCTAGTTGTTGTTGGCCTTGCGTGGCTGGCGTGGTTGTGCTGGCTTCTTCAACAAGATGTACTTAAGACCAGCCAAGCGTAGGTACCACACCACTGATAATACATACATGTTGTTTAATACAGGATGATGGTAATTCCATGTTGTTTTTCTTCCCAGAGACGCTGGAAAATATGCATAGAATAAGTAGAACCATTTTTATAATGAGAATTTTTGTAAGATTTAGTGTAAATAAAGATATTTAATAGGAAAAAAAGCAATTTGTTTTAAGGTAATGGTCTTTTAATAGTACCTTTATAGTACAGACTAACATAAAACAATATTACTGTTCAAATGAAGTTTGCCAATCTTTGTTGACATTAAATGCAAGACGTTTTATTTCTAGCAGAGTTCACCAGTGAACCTTGTGTGGCTTAAAATCTTCTGTAGCTTTCGGAATACTTTGAATGCACAAATGTTAAGAAAATGCTCTTAAGGGAATCGATGTGTATTTTACAATTTCTCTGAAACAGTGTTGTTCAACTGCTGACTTGAGACAACCACAGGACTGAAGAGCTCAGTTGACTGTCTGATGAACTGTTGTTAATGAGCATTATGTTATGTTCCCCTCTCATTTTTCTAGGCTGTTCAATTAACCCCTAGACGATGGCTGAATCTGCAGGAGTACCAAAGCAAAAAACTAATGGCAGACCATGGGGTTACAGTTCAGAGATTCTTTGTGGCTGATTCTGCAAATGATGCCCTGGAGGCTGCTCAGAGACTAAGTAAGTTGACTGATAATGGGAGGAATCTGCTTCACCAGATAACAATCTGGAAAATAAATTGCTTTCTAATAAGTTGTACGCAATCTTCAAAGTGAGGTTTATTGAAAAGGTTTAATATATTATCCAGACCATAAATGTTTATTTCATATGTGAACAACAGTGTTTAACAGCAGTATTTTTTCTGAAATATGTTTCTTAAAGGTAGGCAACATGTAGCATGCAGTCTATAAATGACGCTATTCATGTCATTTTGGCAATTCAGAATTGAGAATAACATCATGAATGGCTGATATATACTTGATAAAACTTAAGTAAATAAAGTAAATGAACTTGCAGAAAGTTGTTTTCAAACAAAATTTTGCTCTCTTAAAAAGCTAAGGAAGAAAAAGGTCTTGGACTCTCCATTTTTGAAGACACTCAGAATCCAGTTGGATGCAGTCTGGGGTAACTTGCTGTAGCAGACCCTGCTTTGAGCAGGTGCATTGGACTAGACAATCACAGAGGTCCCTTCCAACCTCAACTGTTCTTTCTATGAAGAAATAAAATATGTAAGGGGGAATTATATACACCCTTGTTTAGCCACATGTATATTTTTCCATAGGAGGAAAAGAGAAAAGGTGAATTCAATTACCTGCTATCACAAAAAGATTTGGTAGTGTCTCGGAGAGAAAACAATGATTCTGGAACGTCATTTAGTTTCTGCGACATCCTCGTTTTAGTGCAGTAAACGTAGAATGATCATATGGGTAAAAAAAGAAGTAATCTAATACCTGTTAGCTAAAAACAATGTATTTAAGTACATTTTGTCACCTGAATCTTAAATGTGCTAAATGTTAAAAAGTTATCTATTTTTCTAAAGTTAATATTAGTATTTTGCATAGTTTTCCACTTTTAATTTAGCTTTTGTTAAAATTAATATACTATACATCAAAGTGCCGGAAGAAAGCCATTACTGTAGTCTAATTGTCTAACAACATGAAGATTTTTAATGTTTTACATAATGTACAGGCAGGCCACTTAGTTAACTGCTTTTCAGTTACTGATATGAAAGATCTCATCAGACCTCAAGTAGCTGAATAGGATTAGCATAATGGCTTGCTAAATCTCTATAACATCATTAAGATGATACATTTTTCAGTAATCAAAACCTTCTTATGTCAACTAGAATATTTGAAAATGTATTTGAAACAAAGCATTAAATGCTCCTCTACAGTCATTTGGTAGGACAAACTGTAAAAAGTTGACACAAAGCAAAGCTCATAAAATTGGAGGGTTTCTTTGCATCTGGACATCTGAGAAAATCAAGAAATGCTAAGTGAGGCTGTGGCAGGTTTTTCACAAATCTGTCAGTGCTTAAACTCTCCTCTTCATGATTGAGCTCATAAAAGGATTAGTCTATCCAATAACTATAACTATTCTAGATCCCTGTAACTATTTGCAGAAATAAATTGCTCCATTAAAGGCAGTGAACCTTTTCTGTTTTACGATGCTAGATTTATTTTGAATAACCTCTTGCTTGGGTGTTTTGCAAATCACAGAAATGCTTAGTCTGTGTTTTTTTTTTTTTTTTTTTTTCCCTGACATTTAAATAAAAGAAATAAAAATTAACTTTTGTAGTTAATGAAATTATCGTGTAAATTTTGAGTGTTTTAACTAGGTTGGCTTGTTAACACCTCAGAAAATTACCAGTCAGTGATACATTTCTTCATCTTATATAATTGTATTCAAGCATGCTACATTGGTGGGCATTAAAGAGCCGTGGTTTATGGTATGAAAGCTATTTCATGTTGAAATGATTGACACACCCCATCAATCCACTAAATAATTAACAGCATCCTTGTAATCATTCTGATAGTATGCTGTCTTCCTTCTAACATGCACTTTGAAAACGAAGCATTAAGAACGCAAGTTTTGCTACTGTGATCTTTGTTTCAAGTTTTTATCAGCTTTAGCTCCTTTATGATCCTTCAGACAAGTAGTATTTCTGTCACTCAGGTTTATCTGCAGGATGTGATGCAGGCTGTTGTCTTTTCAATATACCACTGCCCAGTAAAAAGTTAGGAGCAAGATGAAAACCTTTAGCCTACAAGAGGCTAAAATATTCCAAAATAAATTAAGGAATGGAGGCAGCTTTGGGATGTTCTCAATAGACAGGCATTCTGCAATGAAAGATGGTGAAAGGAAAGGCTAATCACCCCTGCCAAATACTGCTCAAAAATTGGGGGTTTTGATATTATATGCCATGTTGCAGCTGTCCTTATCTTTAACTTCTGCAAACAAGAAAGGATGCTTGCCAGCATACTCAACTTTATTCTATTTTTGTCTTCTATCAAAACTTGCAATTCAAAATTTTGGTATTTTTCTTGTGAAAGGAGGTTCTTTCTATAGGCATTTTATCTCGCCTACAGGAAAAGCAATATTTTCCCTCACTAATCTTACAGCATTGTCATTCGTATGGATCTCTCTATGTGGTAGAGGGGTACAAATAATGGGACAGAAATTGCTGATACTGAAGTCTTCACAAAGTTTTAATTTTTATTTAAAAAAATCACAATCCCGCCAAATACAGAAGACTGAGCATGTACTACCGTGCCCGTAGTCACCAGTTTTGCTATTGAAGTTCCCATTGATACAGTGAAAAAAGATGGGATCAAATCATTTCTACTGTTGTCTTCACTTGTCAGAAAGGTGTTAATGCATGTGTTCTTGAAAGGCTTTACCTTTATCCAGTATCAGCAGTTTTATTATAGTTTGCTCATTTCCTCCATTGCTCTCTGTTTGATTAATGTGCATACTGAATACACTGAATATCAGTTTTCTCAGAAATATTTTCAAAACTTACCAACAGTACAAAGGGCAGTCTACAAGGAATTTTTAATGAAATTAAAGTTTTTTTCTTCTAAGATAAGAATGGCAGATGTGAAGCAAATTAAAATGACATCACTAATACTGACTTCAAAAGAAGTTTAGTACTGTAAGGAATACAGAATTAGGCCCCAAGGAATTCAGTGTCTTTTACGTGCTAAGCAATTTTCAGGTGTAAGTCTTGTAGAGGAGGCAATATTTATAGAATGCCAAGAAACACAGTTACAAATGACTTTGTGTTTCATGCTAAAATTCCTAAGTTTTCAAGAGTGAAATAAAAAGGTGTTGTGGTGTTTTGCTACATCAATAAGGTATTGCTTGATCTGCCATCTGAACACAATCTGTAAACAAGTTCTCACATTTCAGATAAATGCTCAGCTCCCGAATATTTCACTTTGTTCTCTGTTAAATGGAGGTACTAGAAGTGTAAGATAATCTGGCTGTTCCTGTATTAACTCGCAAGTCTTTTGATCTGATTTTCTCTTGATACAGTGGTACATCCAGGGTTTATTAATCTGGAGAAGGCATTTCCTTTTTTGCTGCATCTTTTTCGCATACTATTGCACTGATATAAGCAAAAAAAAATATTCTTATCTATTTATACACACACCCACGCCATTAGGATGTGAGCATTTTCATTGCTTGGATTGGGCAGATGCACTGTGCATCATTTCAGGGTCCGTTTTTCTCTAGCCTTCCCCACCAGAGGCACTTAAGTCTACTTCAACTTGTGCACTGTGTTTTACGTTCTGTCTGATGGTGAAGTTATTAAGGGAACCTTCATTTTAAACTAGTAGATGGACAAAGCTGAAAGGGATTATAATTATGCTGGAGGGTGTTACTCGGTACTGTCAATTGGCTCTTAGAATCAGTAGAGAACTTATGGAGGTGGTTGAAAATGCTGAGTATCCTAAATGGATGCTAGAAGCTTGGCATGCATTTCTTTTCCTGATTTTTAACAAAAGCAATAGAGTGCTGCCCATTGCCACTTAGACTGTTTCATTACATTTAGGAACCAGTCAGGTGCAGTGTTCACACTCTTATCGCAGAGAAGTGCAATTGAATTGAGTGCAAGGCCTTTATTCACTTTTTTTTTTTTTTTTTTAGAAGAATATAAGAAAATGTAGACTCTGCACATCCTATTTCTATTGCCTATGCGTGACAGAACTCAAAATTCAGCTCTGGACTAAAGGCAGGCTTTTTTTATCAGGCAGGAGAGGTAAAACATTTTATAAACAACGGCAGGGATTTATTGAAGCCTCTTTCTATGTGGTCATTTACCTGTCACCTGTTATTCACCATTTTCTTAGAATATTGAAAGTTTTCAGTCATGTGATCAGCACTCCTTCCTATCTCAGCACTTGGGGATTTTTCTTCCTTTAGATGAAACACTTGATTTTTTTAAAAGCTGGTTTAGATCCCTTGTCTCAAAGTTAATCTCCAACACAAGTTGGGAAAACCACCTGAAAAACAGTGTGTGTTTAGAAGGGATCAAAAATGGGTCCTTAGTTCAGTAACTTTCTTTTTTTTGTATAGATTATGAAGAAATCGGTGGTAATAGTGCTACTTATAACTAATCTAAGATTTATGTTAGGAAAAATGAAAAGACCCTTGAACTCAGAGTTTCTGAGAGGATTAGAAATGTGAATTTAGGTTCTTTTTTGTTATACCTAGAGGAGCTTTTCTGTGAGCATCCTGTAGAGAGCAGCCATTTGTACTTCAAATTAACTTTAAGTGACTTGCTCGATTTACTCCTCAGTCTGTGAATTCTTTGCCTATTTAGCTGATCTTCCTTGCTGTCATCAAGGCTTTGCATGTATGCTTTAACTAACGTTCTTCCTTTTCTCTGACAGAGTAGGTACGAGAGGAATTGCCTCCTGCATTTCTGTGATTTCCATATTTCTTTCCATTGTGTGGTTGGTTCACTGTGTAGCAATAATTTATCACCTGTGCACATTGTTATTTCTCAGAAAAAAAAAGTTCTTATTAGTTTTAACTAGTTATTTTTTAGAGTCCCTTGGGTTCTGCTTTCTGCATGTGGTGAAAACTCACATGTTGCTGAAATACGCTGTTCTGTGGAGCTGTGTGCAACAAGCTTGCTCGCTGTGAAGAAACTGCTCTCCCATAACTCCTCTTATGTTCTCTGACAGCTTTTATTAAAGTTCTTTATACTTAAATTACAGCTTTCTAAAACTGTCCTTTCAGTCAAAATGATGCTATAAGTTATTGACTAATATGATTCTATTCTCCAATGGGTAAGTATTTAGAAAACAACCTTTTAAATTTAATAGGAAGCTAGGGGTGGATGAGTTTCTTCTGGACCCTGTTCAACACTGAACATGAATATTTCTCTGTTGCATTTAGCAGGTTTTCAGTTAATGGATTTGGCCTATCCGAAGTGGTGAAATCCAAAACTAGAGGGTACCTGTATTTTGCTGCAAGTTGACAATAGGAAGTACCTGTTATTATTCTGCTACTTCCAATCTTGGCTTCATTGGCACCTCCTGAATGCACTTTTATGTATTTCATCATCCATTGCAAAGCTTCACAAAACTTGCTGTGGTCTGTGGTTTTAATCTTCTTGCTGTTTGTCCTTTGTCCAATTTCCTATTCTTTCTTACAGCCTTTTCCTCATAGTATCCATTTTGTCTCTCATCTCTCCCTAATGCCATCTTGCATCTCCTGACTTCTGGTTGAGAGAAGGCTCTTCCTTTTTTTGTGTGGAAGTCTGTTATATCTCATCCTGCAACAAATTAATTAATTACACCAAATTAATGCAACAGCTCTATTCTGCTAAAAGGCACTGTCTATTTGTACGCACTCACCTTTTTTTTTTTTTCCTGAAGTGATTTGCTGGAACTTCCACTTGACAAGTTGTGGAATTGAAGCTTTCTGTGTATAGAAAATAAATAGCGACTAGTAAACAGTTCTTACAGTGTCTTTATCTGTATTTGTCCACTTTTAAAAGGTTTGATTTTTGTGACTTTTTTCCAAATTCAGTTGTGCCAACGATATTAAAAATCTCACCTGTATGAAAATGATGTAAATGATAAACTAGATTAAGAGTTATGAAGGTGACATCTTGTACGTTACTGTTTAAATTTATTTTGGGGGGCATGGGGAGCTTAATGATTATTATGTCAGTTACCCAGTTTGTTTACCCCATCTACTGAATCAGGGAGAATCAGAGTTAGGTAAGGTGTTAAAAGGCTGTATTCACGGAAGCCTGCTTTGCTAAGGATTTTGTTGGAAAGTCGTGGCGAATTTACTGTGATACAGCTATAGTGCAATGCTGGAATATAGTAATTATTCTTTACTTAGCTCTTTTTATGGACATTCTTCATTTACTTTAAGATTGCTTTTAGGTGCTTTAACTTAAGCTGTCTTGGGAGCTAAACCACACAAAGGCACTCTCCAGGTGGAATTAGAGTTTCCATTTGAGGATTTAATACACAGCAGCTGTTCTGCACCGCTGTGTAGCAGGACCTTTCTCCCTGGACATGAGCCCTAAAATGCTGCTGCTTTCTCCTCTTGTGTGTGTCATTTGTTTGTTTATGAATCCTGTAATTCCTGCTTGTTCTCTGCCCTTCTTCTGGGTTTTGTGCAAAGAAACTTTCAGAGGCAGGTGAGAAGGAGAAACACGTCAGGCAGAGCAGTACTTATGCAATGTATCATCCTTGGTAAACAATGCAAGGGGTTTCTCACTTAGCTTTTCTGCATGCCCGGTTTCTCCTCTTCAGCTTGGCAACGTTTTTCCATGGAAGCCCTTAGCAGCTATGTGGAAAAGGGAGAGCTGTCAAATAGCACGTGCATTTGTTGATAATGACCCCGTGTTGTGTCCTGCACGCCAGAGAAACTGACAAAGAAATAAAACTTGTAGCTTGCCTGACTGTGATTTTGAGTTTTATTCTTTTTGAAACAAAATTAATAAGACTTTGTGAAAGCTTACCACTGGGTATTGCGCTGTTGAACCTCTTGGTTTCAAGTTAAATGTTTCAAGTTAAATTCTTCGAGGGACCCTATGTCTAGTGAGAACTTACTGAAATAGTTAATTTCAAGTGCATGGTTATGAAAAGCAAATCTGTTTTGTGTTTCTTATCTACTCCCTTTGTTAGAAAATTACATGCTGAGAGTGAGTCAGTAAATGCAAGCTTGAGACTGCTTACAGTAGTTAGGTATTTTATAACCATTCTTTGTCACCAAATGTCTTCATATTCAATAGATTTATAGTAATATGAGTAATGGCTAGGGGGCTAACAAATCAAAATCTCATTTCAGATGTTTGACACTAATGTTGTGCTGACTTATTGTTTTCTGTGTTGGATTTTTGATCAAATTACCAAAATAGCTACTTGGAAGGAAAGGAAAAAATACTCCAGAAATGGGGCACTGAATTTCATATTTAAAGTTTGGTATAGAAAGTGGTCACGTACAAATTTCAGTTGTGTTAAATATATTAGTAGATTTTTGTTTATAAAAGAAAGTGGTGACGGAAGCCATAGCTCTTGATACAGGAATTCTAAAAGGTGATAAAAATTCAACATACCACAGAGAAGGTACAATATGACTCCTGGTATTTATTCCGGACTTGTCACACCATATTTTACAGTTCTTCAAGGTAGCTTTGCAGCTGCAAAACAATAACCAGATGTGTAATTGAGAAGCAGCTGCATGAAATTCTCATTTTTTCACGCATAAAATCAGAACCATTAGACACGTTTTATGTATAAGATATGAAAAACTAAACAACATTGTTTTCTCTGCAGCTCTAGCAGCTGTGTAAAGGAGAGAAATCACACCTTCTACACTCTCTAGATGCCCATCTGCTTTAAAATGTTTGGGGCTGGTTACCGAAACTGAAATTCTTTTTTCTTTCCTTGTTTTTCTGGCTTGCTTTGGAAAGGGTGTGATAAAGCATTTGTTTTGTTTTTAATTTGTAAAGCAGTGTTGTAAAAATCCATCTGTGACACCAAATAGCCATTTTTTAAAATCACCTGTATTTATAGTGGCTGCTTTTATCCGAATACCACAGTGTATCCCCTTCTGGGAATGTCTGCTTCTGATGGAAGATAAATGAGTTGTGTTGGTTTCTGTTGTTGTTTGTTTTAGGATTCTGCCATCACTGACCGCATCAGTGAATGTGTTTCAAGGTAGAACTGAATACAAATCATTTGATATAAACTGTTCCACTGCTGAATGACGTGCCAGCTTGGCTTACCGACCAGTTGTCTCTTGTATTTTAACAAAGTACATGGGACAAAATAATGGTTATTGCCCAGAACCATACAAAACTTGCAAATTCTCTCATTTCTGATGAAGCCTGATTTATTTTTAAAATAAATATGTTGATATTAACTAGAGCTCAGCACAGTTTTGATAATAAATACTGCCCATGCTATTGGTTAAACCTCCAATAGAAAAGTTCTGGTTCTCAGCTGGCAGTTTGCAGTTTTCCCTCTCTGGTCCTCATTACTATGTTGGCTGTGTTGTTGGTTTTGTGATCTTTGGGTTGACCTTGACCAGCAGAATCACACTTTTGTTCACATGGTATACACTCTCAGCAGGAGACGTATTTTAAATATTATTTTTGCAATAGCATTTATTGGTTAGAAACTTGAGGTGACAAATCTCAGATTGACGGGCCTTCACTGCGTAGTGCTGTATCATGTAGGTGATCAGCCTGTTGGCATATAATCCCCTGCATAAAGATGTCAATAATGTAGACCCTGATGTCTGCAATGTGTTATTTTAAGCTTTTCTATTGGGAGTACTAGTAGTAAAATTGTGTTGAATTAATATGAACTCTGAGAGCAGAATGATGACCGTCTAGAGACGAGAATAATTTGTAGTTAATCCTTTTTTATAGTATCTGTTAGGTTCTTACTGGCAAAGCTCTTTCATGCAGTCAGCAGCTCGGTAGTCGTTGCTTGGAAGAAGTATCTTAGTTGTTCCCCCCTCCATATTGTGGTCCTTTTAAAACTTGGAACTGCTTTTATTTGTGGCTGCAGTTTCATCTGCAAAGGGGACAAATACGGCATTAGATATGGTTATCATCTCGTTGTTACCTATTGTTCTAGGTATTTGGAGAGACTTTTTTTTTTTTTTTTTTTTTTTTTGGAATTGGGGCTCAGAAGGCTGGCACAATAAAGGGAAGGAGGAGCCCTACTAAATTTAGTGAGAAATAAACTGGGAAACTTTGCAAACAGTGAAACTAGAGTAGTGATAAGTTCCTTCAAATTAATAGTTAAAATAGTGCTGAAAGAACAAAACTCGGATGCTTTTCTTTAACTGAATTCTGAATTATTGTTCAATCTTCTACTATTTCTTTTGCTGAGATTTTAGTGTGGCAGTTCTGGTTATTGCCCTACTTTGATGCCATCATAATTTCCCCGGTCTCCACCATCCCACAGGTGACACAGAGTGTAGCAGGAGCAAACAACTGTTAGATAACCACTTTCAGTATATAATTCAATAAAAGAAATTGCATTTTTTCTAGATCTGTCAGTTGTTTCTGTTAAATCTGTTATACCTTTGGTCTTTATGGAATAGGTGGTGTTTTAGGATGGGCTGTGATTGATGTGTAAGGATATTTGCTTGTACATTTGCTATAAAAACACATGGTTTTGAGCCAAGCTAGAAATCTCTGAGATTGCACAACACTCAGAGAGCTCACAACATACAGCCTCCACACCATGATTTTCTTTCCCTCTATTCTTCATCTGGTCTATGGAGTAATCTTAACTGGTATTTTGCGAAGGTTAGCATGACTTGCAAGAGCTTTGTTTTATCTTCAAAGATGGGAGCAACTTACAAGTTGATAGTCTGAATACATCCAGCAGCTGAGAACTATGATCATAAGAGGCTGTGATTTTTTTTTTTAGTGTGTGTGTAGATAATCTTTACCTAAAACGTTAGAACAGTTTTTGAAGCTGAGGATGATCTGACATTTTGTTAATCTGCTACTTCATATTTGAGAAAGTGCTGTGAATTTAAAATATGTTTATCTACATATCTTCAAATATTTGCAGTTTAAAAAGAGTGAAACATTTTAACACGCTCATGAATATGAAATGTGCCTTTGTAACCCTGCTGGATTCAGTGGGGAGATACTATCTAACTTTGTGCATCACTGTATATTTTAAATGAGGTGTTAACCCTTAAGAATGTCATCATGAAAAACATTTAGTGAAAATCATGTTCAGCTTAGTTCCAGACTTCAGCTGTGCTCTTATTTAAGTGATTTTTGGTTTGTTACAAAAAATCCAAAGCTGACCGTGTGACCTATATGTGGTATACTCTGCCCTGTCCGGCTGTGAAGGCAGCTATTGTTTCCTGTGTCACTGTGCAGGAGAACATTTTTCTTGCACCTCCCTTGGGCTCAGTTGGACCACTCACCTGAGTAAGATAAATAGAGCCAAACGTTAGACCATAAATCTTAAAGATATTTATTGTTCTAAATGCTTAAGAACAACCCAGGATTTTTGCAGAGAGAGGAAAGGAAGGCAGCCAGGAGATGTTCACAGTGTAAATAATAATAAAAAATGTAAAGGAAAAGAAAAAGGAGGAGGAGGTCATAGATAGTGAGGAAGAAATGCTACAGCAGTGTAACTATGATGTGTGTGCAGAATTGTTTTTCTTCAGGGAGAAGGTCTTAATTTTTGGTTAAAAAAAAAAAAAAAATCCAACAACCTTGCATCAAGTTATTGCCATGGTGCTGCTGATGTTTTGTGTGACCGTGGCTGTCCTCGTCTTCTGGCCAGACTGACTTCCAGCCCCAAACACATCTCCTGAGTCACGTTGGCCGGCCAGGTGCGCAGCATAGGGCACGTCGGGCACCGGGAGCTGCTGGACAGGGCAGGGACACCTGGGAGCATCGCATTGCTGCAGGGACGAAACAAGTTCAAAGTAATTTGATTTTGGAGGAGGAAAAAAGAAGTTGGATGCTTGACCAGCTGAAACTTTCTGTGGAAAGTTAGTTCTTTTGTATCAGAAGTATAGTTTCATGGCGTAGTGGTTTTGACCAGTCCATCTAGTTTCTTGTTGTATAAATGATCTTATAATATTTTATTTCATGCTCTTGATGTGTTTTGGGAAGAGAAAAATATGTTGCTTTGCTTCGTCCCATTCTAAACTCATTAAAGGCACTGGGAAGATTCATCATTACTTCACTGTGCTTCCCTCTGCTCCCTGCCAAATCTTATCCCTTCATCCCTCCAGCCATTCATCTGTGTGTCTGAGCAGTAGCTGTCTTGGTCTCATTGCCTGTTAGGTGTATGAATATTGTGCTCCGCTGAAGAGTATCGTTATAGTAATCCTGATACAGTCTGCAGGTCCAGCATCCCCTTTTGTTCTTTTTACTGTAGTTGATTTTTTTTACAAGATTCTGCAGGTTTATCTCAGAAAAAAAATATTTTCTTATACAAACTTTCCCCTATAAATACAAACTTGTATCACATGCCATAAAGTAATGTGCCATTTAAATATGGTAATTAAGATGTGCTATAAATAACTTGCTTATTTTTATCTTTTGAGTGACATTCCTATTTGAAGCCCATATGCAGATAGTATTTATTTAAATAGGTGTTTTTGTGAGCCATAAGAAGTTGCTACATGCTTAAAGATACCTTACTGGAAAGTTATTTTACAGTTTTGGGATGAAAACAATTTGATGTATTTTCATATTTCATGTTGTCCATTTTCCCAACAAGTCCCCTGATTCTCTTGTGTTCATACATCTTTGTGTCTGTTTTATGAATTTGAATGTTATGTATTCTGATTTATGGCTATTTTTTTTTACACCTTTTGACATCAAGTATCCTGTAAATAGTGATACATACAAACTTCTATAGAGCTCACAAAGAGTTCCTTTAGAAAACTCCAGGCTAATGAAGACAGGAAGTAAACCAGTCAGATTAAATACTAGAGAGAGATTTTTAAGGGCTATGTTCAGAGGTAATTTAACAGGAGCACATCACTGAAATAGTCGGAGAATCATAGAACGGTTTGGGATGGAAGGAACCTTGAAGGTCATCTAGTTCCAGCCCCCTGCCATGGGCAGGGACACCTCCCACTAGACCAGGTTGCTCAAAGCCCCATCCAGCCTGGCCTTGCCTATATGATAGGGTACATTACATTGCTTCCCACAACTAACGAGTAATTACTGCAGTTAACAGCAGGCAAGGTAACATTAATGGTGTGTTCTCGTCTCTCTATGAATTGTTTTAGCTACTTAAAATCCCTCCTCTTCTGTATTAGGTAAATTATATCACAGGAGATGTTCTGGGAGTATGCTGTGACCACTGTTTTACAAATACATATTTTATACTCGTGGAGTTTGTACGTTCTCCAATAGAAGGTCTGAACGTGATCTCAAAGTGAGAAGGCTGCAGAGGAACAGACGGCAGAAGCATGAACAAAGCATCATGCAAAAATTCTGACTTGTAGAGAAAAATTGCCCTATTCCATAGCTGACACTTCAATAAAATCCAAAACTATTTTCTGCAGTGTAGAAGGAAGTAGTAATATACTGTAAAGTTCTTTTTCAGTAGTTACCTCTTAAAATTCGTAAACCAGGCAGACGTGACTGAGTGACTGCGCAAGAGTTGCAAAGTCTTTTTTTTCATTTTTTTCTTCCTTTCAGAGCAACTTGCTGCCCTTAAGCTAATAAAATATTAACCAGTTTTTAATAGTTTATAAGATGTTAGGGAATTAATCTGTTTTAGGGGATTCATAGCAGGGGCCGTGGGATTGATGCTTAGGTCTCTCAGCTGGACCATGGCTGTAAAGATCGTGTATAGATACGATCCTCTGCTGCTGACAAGTTCAGCACAGATTTGATTCACGGTCTTGCTCATCTGAAGCTGAGCAGTAGCTGAATGGCATCGTGCATAAATGTGAACATCTGAGATGTACTTGCTCACCTGTTATGTCAGTCCCTCTGCAGGTTCAGCACAGGTTCAAAACTCGTAAATCAGCTGCACGTTCTTTGTCTTTGCACACACAGTTGTTGCTTATTGCAATTTTAATTTTTTAGCCTGAAAAATTCCCTTGATGTGTGAGTAATTGAGAAAGCTGCAAATTTTGGAATTTCATAGGGCTGCTCGCTCATGGAGATGCTTGGACTGTGCAGTTTCATTAAAATACATAGAATTCAAGTTCCAAGCATAATACCTACTTGCAGAGTCCCTGCAGAGCTCATCTTGCAGTAAGCCTAAATGAAACTCAGCGTTGCTGATTTCAACGTCATGTCGATATGCATCTTTCCCTGTAAATGCTGACTGCCAAATGAGAAGCTAATGCCTCCCTGTTGCCCTTGCATCCATTTTCGTAGGCCAACTTAATGTTACGCAATCTGGAAAACTCGAAATCTGAGTGTAACGTATATGGTTATATCTTTGCTAAGAGATAGTGACTGGAGGTTGAGATGCGAATGCTCAGCTGCTGGAACTGGTGAGCAGGATGTGTGCCTGCCCTCAAAGGGCTAGGGAAGATCTACTCAGGACAGGATGGTGCATGAGGAAGACAAGTAAGCTTCTAAATAAGGTCAGCACTAATAATATTTGAGACTTGCATTTGTGCCTGGTGGATGTAAAAAGTACCTTTTTTGTAACTAAATTTGGTTGTCTTATGCATTTTCCTTGTTGCAGGATTTAAAGAGCAGGATCACATAGCTTAAGGAGACTCACAGTTTGTATTCCTTGGGTTTAAACTTCTCAGTGGTTGGCCTTGCCACAGACTGTTTGGTCACAATTACACAGCATTTGGTATGCTCTCCACTGGACTGTTCTGAATAGAGTTCTGTGTGACAAATCAAATGCCGAATTGATTCGAACAAAATGCTTGGGCAAAGCTGTGTAAGCCTTCCCAAACTCACAGCAAAAGAGAGATTAAAAGGACTGGAGCAATCAAGGGGAACAGCTGGATGGCTGCACGCTGAAGCCTACCACAGGCAGCAGCTTCTCGTGCTTCCGAGGGGGCAGTTGTGAGAGCGTGTCCTCAGCTTTCCTGGAGCTTCGAGGGCAGCTCAGCAGTCTGTGAGCGCTGGTTTCTTCAAGCATCTCAAGAATGCATGCAGATACCACAGCAAGTTTGCAGTCCACTGGAACCAGTAACACCTGTGGGTGTTAGGGTTTTTTTTTGTTTTCTGCTAATATCAGCACTTTATTCTGAAATGCAAGTTGTAAATGCAATTGAAAGAATTAATAATTAATTCAGTAATAAGTATAAAATATATATTTAATAGTTAAACTATTAATGTACACAATATTTCTCATTTAATGATCAACTGCTATTGGAAGATGATGATGGATGGTGTTACTACCTGCTGCAAGATATCCGGGGGTCTTGCTGAATGCATGGTGGTTATGGGAGAGCTTCAGAACCTTTAGTGAAGTTCCAAGGTTTATCTCAGAATTGTGTGAGAGCATGAAATGGAATACAACGTGTTGTTTTCTAGAAGTCATTGCTTCCTTTGGTGACTGAAGATTGTTCTTAAAAGGAACCATAACTATATCCTGTCTTCAGTGAGACACAGACGAATCTCGCAGCATTTGAGATTAGCACAGCTGTTCTGTTCGCTTTACTTGCATTTTACTAGAACTGTAAACCAGTGAGTAAGATCAGGAGCTTTTGTACAGTCTAGTGCTGGAGATCCATGGCTTTGAATAAAGCTCACAAAAGCTCAGTTAAAGAAATGCAAACCTAGAGCTGGACAAAACTATGCTAGGATTCAGAGAGGATCTAGGATAGCTGGACAAAACTATGCTAGGATTCAACTGGTAAAATACAAAAAAAAAAAAAAAAGTGTATGGATCTTAAAGTGAGGAAGACAAAACCATCAATGTGAACATCATATTTTTTTCCAGCAAAAGACTCCACAAGCTGAAGAATCACTTTAACAGCCTAGACCAGGATGAAACTGCAAGCCATAGGACCCAGCAGAGCTCTGGGAGGACAAGTTTAACACCAGGAAAAGGGGTAGAAATTAAGAAATACACATACAAAAATTCTAATTGTTTTATTATTGAAACATTTTTGTATATAGATTTTCATTTTTTCTGGAATAATCACAAAGTTTTGATTAGACTATCCAAATTATGCATATACTGGCAATATGGTCTTGGCTTTATACTATCCATATAAATTGGGCTTTTCTCTTTGCCCACAAGCAACATTTTGATCATAACATTACTAGTAACCTAGGTTGATGCAAACAGCTAATGCGCATGCCTGCTGCTTTCCTGAAGCTCAGCGTCTGTAGCTGCAGAAGGTTTCTGAGGTGTGTGCAGGAGGCCAATATTGGGAATTTAAGCCCCTCCTTTTTTAAGAAACCACAGTCAGTACACTGAGAGCATTCCCTACTTGAAAATATTTTTTACGAGAACAAACGGATAGTTTCTTTTGTATATAAATAAAGAAATAGGCTTATGTGGGGGAGTGAAGGATCTTAAATAAAATATTGTCCTTTTTCTACCTCAGTTCAACAGGGAAAATCAATTTTTGTTTTTTCAACTGCAAAGAAAGATCAAAAGGAAAAACTGACAATCTAAACAAAGGGCAAGGTGATATGGGCTGCTTGCACTCCTGTTCCCTGGTGTGCTTCACGCAGGCGTTTTTCCAAGCAGAATACATTTAAGGAAAAATCAAGTTGTTGATTTTTTTTTTGTGGTGGTGGTGTGTTTTTTTTTCCATCTGTATCAACAAACTTAGTAGTAAAACTGATCTGAATAAAGAAGTCAAAAAATGCTACTTCATTATTAATTTTGTGGACTTATTTTGGCTCTAATATAGGCAATAGTTCTCAGATGTGTCAGGTACTCATTACAGAATACTGCCATCATAAGAATTACCATTGATTTTACTTCTCAGGAACTGGCCAAAGCTGTGCATTTTTTGCATTTTAAATGCTTTGCATAATCCATTACTATTCAGTCCCATGTGCAGCTAGGATATTCTTATTCTTACTTAAATGCCTTGCTGGGTGCATACTTGCATCGTCATATAAAAGCTGTGTTGGGAAACTTTATAGAGATTGGCTTTTCTGCTTTGTATTGAATCATATTTTTATTTTTAATAGTAAAACGTGATTTATTCTTAGAGGCACATATTTACAAGAGGAGGATATTAAATTGTCAGCAGGAAAAACAGAAGTGTGTGAAAGCTATCCTCTGTTGAAAAGAAAAAAAAGCCCCGAACAGAAAAACAACTTTGATGACCTTTTACAAAGTGTATTAATTTTCTGCATAAACTACAGATAAAGAGATGTGGTAAACTTTTTGCTCAACCTGTGAGTTTGGAAAGTGGATTTTTTTTTTTATACTGTGAAATGCTGCAGCGAGAAGTAATTTTTCATGTATATTTTGTACATAAATGGGTCTGGCAACATGCTTTTAGGACCCTATGATTTTAGGACCCTAGAGATTGTAAGGTGCATGTTCAACTGTATGGCTGAATTGCTTTGTTGGGTAGTGAATACTAGAAGTAATTAATTGATCTTACTACTTGTATTATTTCTTTATAATAATTCAGCATGTTTGAGAGTGTAAGAAATGCCAACCAACTACAAGTTAAAAATAATAAAAACTTTTTTTTTTTTTTAAAAAAAAGTGACTAATGTTTTTCCAATTTTTAGTGTGGGTTAGTATATAGACAATGCTTTTGTAGCCAAACAATGCACTAGTTCAATGGATGCTATAAGCTTAAAAAATAGACAGGCTGATTCTGACTTCAAGTGCATCTTTGCAGGAAAATACTTCTTTAGTATATTTTTTTATGTTTGTATGTTTGTGTCTATACCCATGCAGGCAGAACGTGTTCAAGTTTGAGACTCCCTCCTTTGGCATGTCTTGGCATGGTAAAGGTGCAAGTATCTATCTACAGAATGCTCATTTCAAATACAGATGGTCTGAAGTTTCAAAACCAACAATTTTAGCTGGCAGCTCTTGGGTATTTTGGAGAGTGTTTTCAGAGAAGGATACTCTGCACTGTAGCATTTGAAAAACAGAACCTTTTAAAAATGCTTCCGAATTATTGTCACAGATTACGAGTGTTTTATAAAGTTTAGTCTCTTTTTTTTTTTTTTTTTTTGATCCAGACTTGCTCAAGCACTGAGAAGCTCCATGTCAAGTCAGGTGTGTCCAAGGAAAGCTTTGAAAGCAAATCCATAGACCTTACATTTGAGTGCCTGTGTAATAGCTTTACAGGCTGAGGTCAATATTATAAGCAATAGAAGTCTGGCTGTGTTTGATTTATGTAGGTTTTGAACCACTTTAAAGCCGCTCGTAGTTTGTTAAATGCAGAATTAAATCTTAATTTTTGATGACTGTTCTGACTTAGGTGAATGATAAGAAGCCATGCAGAAAAATGGTAGTAGTAATGAAATGTGCGTGATCTTCTTACTGCTCATTTGCAAGATTTTTCTTTCTTTGTCTATTTGCTTAATTGATTGTGTAACAGGATAGTTCCTTGGAGATGTCGACAGAAGGCTGCCAACTCTATAACCACTGAGTCTGCGGTGTCACAGGAGTGGTATTGCAGTACTTCATCACTTCGCTCCTTGGACAGAGGAGCAGAAGGTTGCAGTAGCACTCTGCTGAAAGTAATCCACTCTTAATATTTAGTTTTATTTGTTGCCCTGTTTCTTTCATTAGGCTAGGAAAGTTGAGAGCTTCATGAAAAGTTTATTGCATAGAGCACACATCACTAATGTGGATGGCCAAGGTCAGAGCCTTAGGTGGCTCGTTCTCTCCATCAACACCTTTTCTGCAGTTCTGCCTGAAGCGTTTCTCTAGAGCTGCACTACACGGAGCCATGAAACATCCCACTCCTAGGGGAAATTACTTTCTTTCACAGAATGGTTCAGGTTCTTCACTCTGATACTCTTCTCTTGCTTCTGTATTTCTTGTCCCTCTGCTGTTTTCCTGGGTTACAGGCACATGGACAGTGCTTTGTGCTCAGCTTTGTGCTGGGGATGGTGGACCTTTATGCCTTGTTCTCTCTTGTCATTTGCTTTATTATTATTTTTTTTAATATCTATATATTTTTTATTTTTATCCTAGTCTTTTGGGATACACTACAGGCTGCCTTGAAGGGTGGATCATTTCATTTTACACAAGCCATTATTCTGTGACAAACTAGGGCTTTATTTAAAACTGTTTCATTTCTAATAATGTTTTCTATGCTGAAAATCAGGCAATTTTTGATATTTAAACTTCGCTGCAGGCTACCAGCAAGCAGGGCCTAACCTCACTTTAGTTGCTGCTGCTTAAAAAGTTCTTTTAGCAGATGCAGATGTGGTTCTGCAAGAGTCAACTGAGGTAATATCACAAAGGTAGTTTGTGTTAGTTGAAAGAAAGGTTGTGATTGTAGTTGTTCATTTTCAGAGAAATGGTGTTAAGAGAAAATTATTGTGTGTTATCTGATTTCATTTCTCATGTATTCAATATGTTCATCTTTCAAATTGTAGTCTAGAGGCTGTGTATCCGATTTGCTTTGAAGAAAAATCTGTTGATATCAGAATGGCTACATTTGTGACAGATTTGATAAAGTCTTCCCTTCTGAAACAATACAAATTTGGGTATAAAAAGGAGGAAAAAAATAGATTGTGTTAGAAAAGGAAGAGTCAAGAAAGAAAATAATGATTTAGATTCTTGTGGGTTTCTTTAGGATGCGTGCTAGAGATAACACTTCTTGGGGGGGAAATTAGAAAATGATGAGTTTGGTTGATAATTACTTGCTTTAAATGAAATCAATTACTTATCATTAAAATGTCACTTTGGGGTAAATGACTGTACAGCAAGACATACATTTTTAGTAGCAGTTTTGTCAGTAATTTAGCAAGTAAAATGCTGCTTTCCAGTATTTCTTAGTAGCTAAAACATTAATGATGTTTGTAATACATCACTGATAGATATACAAAGAATAATTTCTATATTGCATTTAATGTTTTTTTTTTTTTTTTTTTCCTGGGGGGGGGGGTGTAATGCAAAACCATTTTTTCTTTTTACTATGGAATTCTTAAAAGTCAACTGTTGGCATTGTATTACTTTTCTATGCTTGGGACCTTTCTATGGAACTTTTAAAAGCAATGCTGAAGAGCAAAAGGGATGAATTTTTAGGACTGTAGTTGAGGTAGTGTATCCTGTTAAAAAGCTGTAGTTCTCTACTTACAAGGAACCATCTGTGGAGCGCTGTTTCACAGCAAGGTGGTAGCCAAATTTTCCATAGTACTGTGTGTTGTATCCTAACTTTGATCGAGTCATGTAAACCACGTTGCAAGTTGTTGAAAATCTAAAGCAAATACGAGTATGAAATACCCAGTAGAATAGCAAGGAAAGAAAACACAAGCAGTGGGCCATGTGAGTTGACTTGCCTCCTGGTATGTATGTTTGCTTCAAGCGTATCAACTGCTAAATATATCTTTCCAGGAAAAAAGATCCCATTCCCAGGGATGGCTTTCCGGTGTCTCCAGCAGTGTGCCTACAAGATCAGTGACTGAAACCAGATTGACTAATACAGAATTTGAGATCTTCACAATAATGGAGGTTCACAAATTGCTCCATCACGAGCTTTGTACAAAAGAGCAACCCATTTCTTCTGCTGTAACATATTATCTAGATGTATATATGGACTTGCGGCAGCCCTTTCAAACTGAGAAGAAAATACAGTATGTCTGGTGTGATGTGGGTTGGTGAGATACGTTAGGCCCACTTAGGTGTAGTGTGTTTTGGCAGTGCAGATTTTGGGAAAGGATCGTCATACTTGCAGGCAATATTGTTGAGCGTTCTCTAATAGCTAAACTTAGTGGTTTTGTATACAAAATACTATCTGTAGGTTTGTTTATATCTGTCTACTCAAGGTACACATTCCGAAGTACTATAGTATTTTCAGTCAGACCTGTAAATTTCTTAGGTATGTATGTTTCTTGCTCTGAGTACTTTTAGGTTATATTAGTATTAACTAAAGTTACAGGGTTGACATTAATTGAATATTATTGCATTATGCAAACAGCGGTTACCTTTAGATCATTTTAAATAAAATACACAAAGGAGAAGTTTTTTTATTTTCTTTTGTCCCTGCAATTACCATAATTTTTATATTCTGTACTTTAGAACATGAATATTCCATTTTAAGTTTTTAGATTAATGAAATCTTTATGCTGGTAGATCTACATATATGTGTGTATATAATATATATATGAAAGCAGTGCTTAGACTGTTACGGGGAAAAAAATTCCTGTGAGTATGAATTTGAAAGGATGTTAAATTTTCTTCTCTTTGGCTTATCTTCAGTATAGCCTCAAAATATCTTTCCACAAAAGATGAATTTGACAAAATTGCTCTCTTGAGAATCGACAAAGATCACAGTGTACAGTACTTTTGAATGCAGTAATTCAGCAGATTTAAAAATAGGTATATTTAGAAAGGAATACAGTCCTCTCGACTTTAATACGTTGATGTCTAAGTTTTTGATATATTTTCTTCCTATTGCTCTTTGTTTAGCAAAATCTCTTGTTAATATTGTCCCCAGGAGATGTGCAGGTGATAAGAATCATTTATATGGTGAGTGAACGTGTTTGGATCTGCCTGTGCCAGTGGTGAATGCTGCTTTCCAGAGCTTTCCAGCTACCCAGGGCTAGCTTGTGCTCTGCAGCCTGGGTGCTCATGAGAAAAACAACAAAATCTCTCTGCCCATCAGTTTGACTTGCAGTAGTAGGGGTAATAAAAGCAGTTAACCAAGGTGCTTCTAAGGAAACCTTCCCTTCCCATATGCAGGTCTTACTCCAGAAGTGTCCAGTGAGGAAGGTAGCCAGCTCTGCTATCTCCATTTTACAGTAAGACACGTTAAGAGTTTATCTACCTTTGGGTACACAAGCAGGAGTCCCGTATCTAGTTGCTTTACGATTAGCACCGACAGAAGGTGTTACAAGGGTCAGAGAGAAAGAAGGGGGCTGCTAAGGGATCACTGGGATGATCCCTTAAGTTTCATTTACGTGGGAGTAGAATAGTTCCTCAGTTACAGTCGCATGCCTGCGTTGGATAGTGTGAATTGCTGGAAAAATAGTGGGGTCCTGCACTAAGCATGCAGGCTCCCAGATCCCGGCACGGATGGGACTTTGCTGCCTGGCAGAGCTCTGCAAATGTTTGTGCCTGCATAGGATCAAAGCTGTGAACAAACCCATGCAATGGGTGTAGAGGAGTATCAGAATCAGAACATGCACTGAGGTACACAGATCTTTGTACAAGCTGTTGTTATGAAATTGCAGTTGCAAAAGAGAGCCTTAATTAGGAGCTTTGAGGCATATATTGTGATTAATTGTAATATCCAGGGTTAGCATGGACTGGAAATGTGTGAATGGGGAAGAAGCTGAGGAAGTGCTTGGATCCTCCTGGACAGCTGCAGACATTCCAGAGCTTCATTTCCTTTGTGCCCTTGTGCCCATATGTATTTTTATGGTGGTGTGGGTTGGTGGTTTGGGTTTTTTTGTGCATAAAGATTAGAAAATAACTTTTAATTGTTACTTATGAAGCACCATATGGCTTTGTAATTTTGGCCATCCATAGAATGTGAAAAAAAAAAAAATGGAAATCACACTCAAAAATCTATTATTAAGCTAATCGAGCTAACAGCTTGTCCAGTGTCCTCGTACAGTGTATGTTGTGACTGTGTATAGTAACAAGCAGCTCTTTATAAATCCATGAAGAAAACTAAAGGGACAAACAGAAGCTAAGACAAGAAGAGAGACTGCGTATATTAGTACAGTGCATGGTCACCAATATTGTTAGCTCAGCTAGGAAGCTGCTCGGTAAAATTAAGGACACTGAGTGTTTAAACAGCTGCTTTACAGTGTGATATAAATCATTAATATTATTCTTCCACCATCAAAAACTAAAGGCTTGTCCCAGGGGATAAAAAGTTTTTATACCATCTTCTACATTCTTCTTCCTTTGTAAAGCTAATCAAATGGAAACTTAAGTGATGGTGGTGATGTTGCAGTTGTCTTTATATTTGTTCGTGGTTTTTTGTTTGTTTGTTTGTTTGTTTTTTTACAAGGCAAATTCCCTTGTTTCTTGCCTAAGTTTCCTATTTTATGCTTCCTATTTAAAAATACATTGTACTACCACTCTTTTATGCTTAAAAGTAAATTATGGAAGATCTAATATATGTTCCCCAGTTTTTATGTTTTCTACATTAAGTACAAATTTTTTAAAGTAATCTCTCCGGTTCAGTAACGGATACAGGAATTAGAATCAGTTGAAAAAGGCTTTTTTTTTCTGGCTTGTCTGCCTTATGCCTTATACATAATCACAAAGAATAAAGTTCTGAAATCCTTCCAGGAAAACAGGTGTGAGTATTGTTGCAGTTAGGGGCGAGAGCGGTGTTGGTGCTTAATGACTGCTTGACTTCAACACTACAGATTGCATGAAACCTGTTCTCTGCATTGCATTAAAACAAATGGAGTTACGGAATTCAATCAAGAATTTAGGACACAGTTAAACTGCCTGAATCTGCTAACTTTGAAATATGTTATATATATATGTATTTTAAAAGCTAAATATTTTCAGGATACTTTGGCAAGGGAAACTTGAAATCCCTGGAAACTTTGACAGGTAAAGAAACTAAGAAAACTGTAAGTAAATTTGTTTCACGGTAACTCTTATTTGTACTTCAGGCAAAAGTGAAATGTGGAGAGGAATAACTTGCTAAAAATCAGGTAAAATGATGAGTTTTTAATTTTGGGTGTTTTAAGAAAGATACATTGCAAGATTTCTAAGTATAAGGAAAACGGGTAACTTCAAAGTCCATATCTGATTATTGAACCACACAATTTTGCATGCCCAAATTTCTAATAAATCTCACTGCATACTAACTGATGAGACTGAGGTGCTTTCATGATGGTGTCAGGTAATAGGGAATGACAACTGATACACAGCAAAAGGATTCGTTACTTGCTTTTGCAGTTTCTTAGACTGAAATTCCTCCAAAGAGGAGAAAAATGTTTTAATGTGCAAATTACAAAGAATATTAGGAAGTCATAAAGAACAAAAATGGTGGGATAATGCCAGAAGAAAATACACTTGTGTGGATTTTTGTTTTGTTCAGTATGTACTACACAGGATGCTGCAAGAGGGCAGGCTGATGTTGCAGGCTACAGAACGTGTCCTTCTCTGTTTTACCTGTAGAATGGATGTTGTCTGAGAGCTGGAAGAAAAAGCTTTTGCTAGTTCTGTCAATAGACTTCAGTGCTCTTCCACCACATGAAGAATTTGTTCCCCCTCTGATGGATTTTTCAAACCATGTCTCCTCTTGTGTTTGTAAGAGAAGATGACAGGTAGTAGTTTGTCTAAACCCTGGGTCTGTTCCAGAGCAAAATTACATTAAAAATAATGAGAATTTAGGTTGAAAAGAGAAACTTGTAAAGGTTGGCAAATTATCAGAAACAAGATTTCTGATAAAATTTTAAACATGCACGTACAATGAAAGAATTTTAATGTGAAAACTTTGCTTTGGATCCCTGCCTCGAGGTGCATATTTTTGCCTGCTGCTGGATGTAGTGAGGTTCTGTTTGCTATATAAGTAATTTATCAACTTTAATTTAAATATAAGACGTGTGATTGCTTTTACTTTGAGGTTTAAGAGTGCACTATTAAGAGTGAGCTTTAGCTTAGTTGATTTTATCTAGCTTTAAAATTTTTATCACCGGTGAAGTGTGTAGTAATGGTTATGAAAGCAATTAATAACAGCACTGACAGAATCAAGAGACTGACTAATTTATCATTATAGATTTTAATGAGGCTTATAATCTAGCAATAAATATACAATATATTCAAAAGCGTGGAGTCATGAAAAGGATGATTTATTTAACTTTAAACCAGTCTGAAAACCAAAGGTTGTAGAAACTAGATGTGTAAGAACATAATTCTTTTCGGTGTTACAGAGCGGAAGGATGGAAATAATAGAAGAAGGGAGTTAAGTTTAAAAGAAGGGCAGGGGGGAGCACAAATCAGTTGTGCAATTCATTCTGAAGATGCTGAAGCACACCAGTAGTTTTGTAGTTGTGGGATGAATCTTGTTGTGGACAGCTTCCATTTCCCGTCTCGATCTGCTTCCTTGGCAGGGTGTAGGAGCCTCTCAGACGTCCCTGCAGTGCTCAGGAGTTGGGGGGCAGCAGGAGCGGTAGCAAGAATTGCTCCATGGGAAAAGCTGTCTCAGATTTCAGAGGAAGTTCATGAAAAGTGGCACAAATACGAACAGTTCTTATGGCAGCTTTGGGATTCACAGTTCAATCTGGGCATTATGCTTGATTATTGTTTTTAAACATTATCATTCATCCTTACAGCTTTTATTCTTCTCTCTTCCTTCTTGTGCTGGCATAAGTATACCAGTGTGTGTCTGGACAACAGTGTTTTTAAAGAATAGTAAGCACCTGGCAGGATCCTGCCTAAGCAGTGTAATGGGATGCCTGAAACTTGGGAAAATAAATTAAAGCTGGTCTTTCCCAAAGGGAAGTTAGAAACTCCTGTAGTGGTAGTTTAAGTGAGAAAGACAAAACTAGCAACAACAAAAGAGGACAGATGAGACCCAGAAAAGTAGGTTTTGTTACTGAAAGGGAAAGTTTTTACTGTTGGATCAGCTAGAGATAGGAAAAAAAAATAAAAAAAATAAAATCCAAACCCCAAATTTGACTTTACAAGGGGAACTCTGTGTTGTGCAAGACAAGCTTTAAACTGCAGAGGTGCAGCCTGGGGGAGGCTATCCAGAATCCTTAGCAGGCACTCTGCATTTGAGGTTTTTCCATCAGCACTGATGGGGAAACCAAAGGAGGAGCAGAATGTAGGCATTGTGGGTTTTGGTGATGCTTTGGTTCTTGTGCTGTCTGAAGTGAGGTGTAATTGCAGTCAGAAAAACTTCAGGAATGTCTTGCTTATATTCATCAAATGGGGGGTGGGAGGGAAGGACAGGAGGGAGCAGTGTTATGGGAAGGGAAGCTCTGTTTTAGAAAATCAGAAAATCTGTGAAAGCTTGTTGGGAACTGGTCATCCTGTGGGCATCCCAGCCAGTCCTTATTGGAGTAATATTATAGACAGTCATGAAAAAGATGGTCATTAAAGCTTGACCAGGCGATGGGAAGCTTGAGGTTGCACATGTCCAAAGGTAACAATGCAATTTCTGTTCCTCAGAGGAGTTTCACTGGGTAAATGCATTATTAGGTTGTCCTCTGCCTCCTTCTGGAGGTAGAGAGTTTGAAGCTGCTTGCAAATGGAAGTACCCGTCTAGCTCTCTCCGTACTTTGGGAAGGGGGGGTGCCCAAAGAGCTCTGCCCTACATTCAGCACAGCTCAGTGATACTGGGCAAAGAAAAGTGGGTAGCAGAGTGGTTGAAATTAATACTAGCCAAGCCCCGCTGTGGCTGGGGTTGTTTCGGGCGTATTGAAGGATGGAGGAGTCTTACTGACCCCTGCTGCCTTTGTGGATGGGCTCTCATGGGTTTGTGGGCTCCGTGTTTGTGCTTCTGTTTGGGTCAGTAAGGAGTTGCTGTGTCTGTGAGATGTTAATTTTACATGTCCTCAGTTTGTCTTCATTGCAGTGTTCCCATGGCACTGGGTTACTTCCATCTCTTTTGCAACATGTCGTACCTTGTAACAAGAGGGATGCCTGGGTTTGGCCCGTCTCTTGTCATCAGCTGCCTTACACTGGGGTAAAAATACATGAATGTAATACTGAATCTGGTTCTGCATTTTTAAGAGGTGCAAACGCTAATTAATTTTCCCAGAACCCCTGCAGATAGAGAAGCTGAGCTGCAGAAAGTTGGTGGTGAGACAGAGATGTGATTAGGATTTTGTATGAGACTGCCTCCCATTCAGTCCCATGCTCTAATTCTGCAGCGTGTGATGCCTTGCCAGCGTAGTCCCAAGTGCACTGCTACATTTTTTTTGTTGTTCCTAAGCAGGCAAGAGTGAGGCTTAATACTGTGCTATCTTGCATTGTCTATTCTGTACAGTAGTTTAATTTTGGTAAGCTACAGCACGTGTTAATGTAATTTTTAACATGCCTAATTTGCTGTCACACAGTCATATCAATAATAATGGTAAGTTGTTCACAGGTAATAAATTAGTGTACCATATAACAGGTAGAACTATGGTTCTCAGGATATTGTTTCATGATGAAGAATTCAGTAGTTAAATATACACAGCAGTGGGCTGAGAACAAGCTGTTCATTTTTGCTGCAAGCAGTACCAGTGGACCAGAGTAATCATAGCTCCCCAAAGCAGGACAGATTTTATTGATTCTAAATAGGCTTTCATTATAGAACCGAGTCTGTTGCAGTCGCGAGGAGGATCTCTGCCGTTGGTATCCACAACGCTGACTGAAGGGAAGGAGATTTATTGTTCGGTGCAATGTAAAGAATGCTTGTGCCTTGGAGTTTTGTATTCTGTTCTGCCGAAACAACAACAGAATTTATTTCAAATAGAAGTACTTAAGTCTTTTTCCTATGGCATTAGTTTAAATTTGTTAGAAATGTAGTTGGACCCAACTACAGTTGTGAAATCTTAAACCCTGAGGACAATTCTGAGGACTGCTGGTCTCGCTTATTTAATCGCTTATTTAATAAAGCATCTGGCTTAGGAACAAGATATATTTTTGCTCCATTTTTTAAAGGAGACTCTTATCATTTTTTCTGTAGGGTAATGTAAAATTAGCATGTGTGTGTATATATGATTCAGTTAATAAACTGTTAAGTCTGAGATATTAATGTGTCCAAGTTAAAATTAGTTAAGAACACATGCTGTTACCAGAAATGCGTCATTAATCTGCAAGGAGCAGTTTGCAAGTATTTGCTGCTAAGTTAGTGGCACTTAACAGTCTTTTTGTATTATTTTTAATTTGAAAGAAATTTTTAAATCTGTGACAACAAATCTATATGTGCTCAAGAAACAAGCTGTGTTTTGTTTGTTTGTTTGTTTCTAATTTTACACAAAGGTTTATCAGTCAATGGACATAAACAGAAGTTCATTGGAGCCCTAATTATCAAATGCAATGCTGTTGAAAATGTTGCACTCTACTTTATGGGGGTGTAAAGACATGTTGCTTGTGCTAGGTTCTCTTCAAATGCAGTATTTATAACCATACAATCCTTCCTTAACATTTTTCCAACCTTACTACAGCAGTTTGGAAGGGTGCTAATTGAAATTAATTACAGCTTTTTGTTTTCAATGAGTACAATATTGACTTTATATTCGGCTTTTTAGATTTTATGTATTTCTGTTAGAGCCTACAAATGAAGGTGAAGGTGAATTGCTTCATACATTCCAGCTTAACCTACGTTCTTCTTTGGGGGTAGACTTCCATAACATAATTGGGGAATTCAGGCAGGAGCTGGCATCAAAACAGCTCCATGTGAGTGTTTCAGGAGATCGGCTCTTTAAATAAAACGGTGATGTTAAGTAGTGAATCAACTTGGTAAGTACTGAATGATCAAGCCTAGTTACTATAAAATAAGATCTGGCTGGTTTACTTCATTTTACAGAGCTTGGGCAAATAACTATTGAATTAAATTGCTTCCTGTTGCTTTCCCCAGGGCAAGAAGAACCCGCTGTACCGTGCTCTGCTGAGCTACTATATTGATTAGTTCTTCACATCTAATCCTTACATGGCTATGCTTACTTTCTAGCGTGCTTATTTATGGTTTTGATAGTTGTTTTTCTGAAGTCATTATATTGCCTTGATAGTCCTCTAGTGGATTATAAAAACGTAGACATTATTTCCTTTCTTTACCTTAATTTGTTGTAGCCAAATGAAGATAATCAGCGCTCTGTAGCGTGCCAGTTAGGACTAAAAAGGCGTTGCTGGCCTAGCGATGGGTGGCCCAGGGGGCAATGATCACTGGCCCAGCTGACACCACGTAGCAATGACAACCAAAACTCATCCCAAAGCACTCTTGGGATGGTTGGCACCTAAACAGATCTAATTAAATGCTTACAGCGTCTATTAACGATACTGTATTAGATTCTTTATCACAGCAGCTATTGGGATTTTAGGGTTTGCTTCTGTAGATCAGGAAGTGATTTATACTTTTAATTCATCTTAATAATTTGTGTGCTTATAAAATACTTGATATAAAACTTTTTGTTGCATTTAAATTTCCTTGTTATCTGCCTTGGAGTGGCATGAATAATAGGGAGCTCAGAACATGAATATATTGGAATGCATGAAATACTTTCAAGGTGAAGGCTTTTAAGTTTCAGAGTGATATATGGCAGGTGTTACTGAATGGATTAACATCTGGAGGGATTTTGTCTTGAGAAGCTTGGGAATTGGGCGTCTCCTGGTACAATACCTCCAATAGCTATATTAAAAATACATTTCTGTCTTAATGTAGAAATTAGATTATATTTATTTTATAGTATTTTTTTCTGTCCTAATATCCACCTTGCTTTCTTGTTCCTGAAATGTATTATCCTCAAACTTTGAAATGATGCTGTTAGAACTGGGCTTCTCCAAAAATGACCTCATCCAAAAATTGTATTCAGTCATCTGTAAAACACTTATATCTAACACAAACCTAGAAAGCCTCTGTCTGTTTGACTGTAAGTATCTATATCCTCTGTGCCACTTAAGCACTAAGTCTGTCGATTTAATAACAAATTGCGATGTTTTCTTGCATGCTTACATCGACTGTTTTGATTCAAGGGGTGACCTCATCCAAACATCAGTAAAGTCAGTGATCCCTACAGACTTCAGAGAGTATTGGCTCAGTCACAAAACAACAATTTTATCCTTTAGGCCATGATTAATTTAGGACAGGATATGTTAATTTTAGGATCACAGACTTTGCAAAATACCTAGTATTTTTATTAGTATATTACCTAATTCTAAGAAGTGACAGTATTTGTTGCTGATAAACATCTTATAGCCACCTGGAAGATCTTAGTGGTTCAAGAAGCATCCATGGAGCTGCAGAGATCATGTTTTTTTTTTTTATTGTTTTTGTTTTTCCCATTTTTCTAGGTAAGGGTATGAAGATCTCTTCTGTTTGTAACATGTCTCAGTGCGATTACTTTTGTCACTGTCTTGCTCCACGTGTTACTGTTAAACTCACATTGCCAAAGCTTCAAATGATGTCTTGTCTCATGTGAAGAGGGTAACGTGTTTTCCCTTGCTGCATTTACCTGGTGATGCTGATTATCAGGTGTGAGGGGGATGAGAATTTCTTTTGTTATGACCACATCCATAGCCTGACTTTCATGTATTCAGAGCAAGGACTGGAATGTATTTTCCTTGATGAGAATTTCTGTTTTGCATTCAAGATAAAATACGGTTTGATTCGTGATTTAAAAAAAAATGCCAGAGTGTAAGCCATCAAACTGTATGCGGATTGGTTTGTTATGCAGGTTGTGTAGTGTTAGCAGCATGATTTTTATCTAAATAATGTCATATTTATCCAGCTGATAGTTACTATATTTATCCTTTAATCTCCATATTTTTTTCAAGGTTACTTTATAAAAGTAGTGAATTGACTTTCACTTTATTGCTCACCAGTTTTGAACTTTTCCTTGTTTTTAAACAATCTAACCAGGAAATACTTTTTAAACTTAAGCTAACAAGCTAAATAAATGACACACGATAGAATAGCATTGTGGTTCTTTCCCAGAGGCAAAGGAAATTGTTCTGAAGGCGCAGATTCTGGCTGGAGGGAGAGGAAAAGGTGTTTTCAACAGTGGATTGAAAGGAGGAGTCCATCTAACTAAAGAGTAAGTCTTTTTAAAATTGAAATAGTGTGAATTAATTGCTTTTGTGTTAATCTTTAAGCTGTTTACAACAGCTATTTGACTTTCTTTTAATATCTTTCAATAAGCTAACCTTTTTCCTTTGTTTGTAGCCCTAAGACTGTTGAACAGCTTGCCAAACAGATGATTGGGTACAATCTGTCAACAAAGCAAACTCCAAAGGATGGTGTGACAGTGAAAAAGGTAAGGTATTTGCCTCTTAAAAGCTGAGAACTGTGTTTAGCTGCAGCATGTATTAACATGCTGAGGTGTATGCCATAGATTTTTTTCCATTCCTTTTCTAATGTCAGATTTCCTTCATGTGGTTGTTGAAAGAAAAAAATACATTACACTTTTTGTATTTGTATGCATATGCTTTGTCTATCAAATTCAGCATACCTAGTTTCTCATAGCTTCATCCTTTATCAAATATATACTACATGCTAGCAGAACTCTGTATTGTATAGCTGTACAGGCATTTAGACTGTCTGCTAAGAGAAGTAATATATACACGATAACTTGCATTATTATTATCTTTAATTCCTTCACCGCTAACTTTGGGCAACGATCATTGAAGATAAAGACAGATGATTTTGCATGAGAATGATCTCAATATTAAAAAAATAGTCGTGATTGAAAGTATTTTGTTTTTAACATGTTGTGGATGCATGGTAAAATGTGGGCATGGTCATGGTTGAGTTGAGCTAGCGTGTTGTAATTAATTTTCAATTCAACATTCACTTCTAGCTTAGTACAATTCTCAAAGTCAGGAAATTCTAGCAATTACCTGCCTACTATATATGTTTTTATCTCTTGCTTTATTTGTCTGAACAAAGATCCTCAGACAGGTGCGTAGTCAAGACCCACACTGTATGTGATGCCAAGAGATAATTTGGCATGAGCTGAAAGGAATTGCAGTTCACTTTTTAATATATTATGAACAGCTTGGTATTAGCATAGAAGGGGAACACTTGTCTGGAAAGCTGCTATCTAATGAGGGCTGGAGGAAGGTGCTCAGGTGGTTCTTCTCTTGGGGAGCAAGGACAGCAAATTACCATCACTCATGGTAGGTGTTGTTAAAAAGAAATACTAGATATTAAAAAGAAGGAACAGTATTACTATTAAGGCATGTCTGTCAGAGATGGTGATAACACTAAGGTTATAAAAAAGGATATATATTTCCAATATTAAGGCACTCAGCTTTGAGAATTGTGTATTGTAAAAGCAGCTTGCCTTTATAAATTCTTTGGTTTTATTCTTTTCTTGTAGTTGAGCTACTTAAAATGCATCAATACAGGAAATTTCACTCTTTTGTCTGAGGGCAAGTCTATTCATTTATATGTTCAGTTCTGAAAAGGAAACATATAAGTTTTCTTTGAAATTGATAGAAATGAAAGAAAGGGGTGACTCTTGGGTATTTTTGAGTAATATTATTTAAAGGATTTATATTAAGATGGCTTCTGTATCACGTATAGAATAGCTATAGAAGATTTAACTTACAATAGCTTTCCTTCCCATCCCCATCTTTCTTGTATAAGTAACAGTCAAGAGTAAGTAGCAAGGGCATATATGAAGCCTAAGGTGAAGTTAGCGCTACTGAACTTCAGAGATTTATTTTGATGGCACAGGAAAGTAGCCTTGATAGTATATTTTTTCCTTTGAGCTGCATGAAAACTTTGCAGGAAATACTTTGTAAAAATACTTTGTAAGCGTTTTAATGCGGATTCATGATAAATCTGTATGATGCTTTTCACTGAGAGAAGCTGATCATTGTCAGACATTACATTCTGATTTTACAGTTAACTCTTAAAAGTCGAAGGCTAATTCATATGTTTATCACACATATATGTAACAAGGTAAAAATATGTTCTAAATAATTTTGGTGTCAAGATCTTGAGTCTTGGTAATTTATGGTAAGATCATATATCCTGTTTTAAAGTAATTAAATATATAACAGATTGGTTAATGGTATCCTCATTGTTTGTTAGAGAGTTGAAGAAAACCTGCTTAAAATGATGCATCTGTGTCATCAAAAAGATCATTCCTTGGGAAAAAAAAAAAAGTGTCTTTTAAAAACATCTATATTTCTCAAGTTTAGCCCATTCTAGGATGTTGAAGATAGTTAAAGGATTTGAGGCATTGATGTTTGCAGTATCAAGACTGCAGTGCCAAACACTGGAATTTTAATCAAGGGACAGACTACAGAAAGGTGAATAAAAATGGGTTTAGCTGTGTCTGGGCTGTCATTTAATGCAGTGGGCAGTTAGTAGTGCACAGAAAATGCCAGACAGACTCTTCATATTTGCTTAGAGGAGTAGGGAAATTGAGAATAGAAGGCAATTTTGTTCAGTTTCAAGGCATTTGCTCTCTCTGTGTGTATATGTAAGAATGCACATTTACATGTACTTAAAGAAAATTGCAGTTCACCCAGAAAAGGAAAGGCATATTTTTACATTTTTTTTGAACTTTTGGCTGTTTTTGAAAGTCTGAGGGAATTCTTACGTGTAAAAATAAGTAAATAAATAATAATTTTAAAGTGATTTTTATTTTTATTTTTCAGAAGGAAAATAGTTATTAAATCACTTTCTGCAAGGCAAACAATGGGTTAGTGTCAAGTCAGGGAATGGATGTCACCTTTTACATGTTTTTGTAAGGAAAGAGAAAAGATAGAATATTCGTACAATTAGAGTAATTATGGAACAGAAAATGGAGTTTTTAGATTGCTTTCTCAGCTTGTGCAGAATTTAAAGTGTGCTTGTGCTTTTTTAGACTGTTTCTTAAATAAATAGCAGGCTCCTTATTGACTTCGTAACTTGTAAGCTATTTTGAGTTTACATAAAATCCTCTTATGGCAGCTTGGAATTTGGAGAGCCTGGTTATCTGAGAAGACAGTCTTCTCTTATCATGACAACCTGATAATTTGCTACCTGTGTTTTCTCTCCAAGCAATAACGATTAACATTTTGAATATTTGATTCAGTATAAAGAGCTGTTACAGTTATCTTTGTGAAATTAGATGTGACTTAATTTTTTAGGTAATGATTTGTTTTTAAGAGGGAAAGCTTGAAGTTCTCGTGAAATTCTGAAGAAAATTTTTTTTTTTTTTTTTTCCCCAGGGCTCTTTAAATATAAATCTGATGTGGTAGGCTGGATAGTTTAAATATAAACCAGATGTGCTAAACTGGATACTTCTTTGCCATAAGCAAATAAACAAAATATCAGAAAAGTTAGGAGTTTGTAGATACAATTGCACCCTTTTCATTTTTCAACCTTTGTTCATTATGGGTTTGCTGTAGTTGCTTTAGTTTTGCCAGGTGAACAATGGGTAGCCTTTAACAAATAATATTTAATTCCAGTCTCCCTGTTTTTACTCTGCAGCAGAAAGGGAGGATGGTGAAGGAAAGTAACTGTTTTCATTGGGAGAAGTGAGAGATGTTGCACCATCTGACAACAATTTGTACTCTACAATAAGCTCGCCTATTACAGAGTAGACAGACTAGCAGTAGTTTTGTGAGGTAAGACAAGTATTTGGTGATGTTGGCATGGTTAATTAGTAATGGTAAGAAGAAACTTGGCTCTGAAGCAGCAGTGGAAAAGATACCTGATCTAATAATACATGTTCCACCTGCTGTGCTTGTAAACGTAGTCCTAAAGACTCATTGTGCTGATGCCCATCATAAGCCTGGCCTGGATCCTGAGCACTCTGGAAAATGAACAACTCTGACAAGTTCCAGTAGGACCAGGTGGTTTTGTTTGACCCGAGTCTAAAGCAAATAACTCACATTTTTCAGATGCATTGATGCAGGATACGTACGAAGGTGAAACCATTCATTCAGGTAAAAGGTCTAATAGCAACTCAAGGATGCTTTCCATATCTTTGCTTTTAATTTGATGAATTGTGGCAGGAGGCTGAACTATGTTTCTGAAGTGGGCTTTTAACATCCCTTTTATAGTAGTCTAAAATAGGCAGATGCTTTTAAGAGATATGGTAGTTTTCTGTTTTCTTAGTTGTCTCCTTTACCCTAGTTTTCCTTAGTCCGCTTTGAACGGTTGCTTGTTTGAGCTATTTCTTTACATTACCCCATATTCCATGAATGAGGAAAGATAAAAGTAGAAAGAAGCAAAATTACTATAAAGAGTATCTTTTCCAAGTCAAAACACAATAAAGAAATAGCATCTTTCCTTGCATTCGGAGCAAGATAGTTTCATTTAATTCCTTGTCTCTTACTTTTTTTTTTTTCTGTTCTGTTGAGATGTACAACCTGGCAGAAGGTAAGCACATTATTTCTTATGTACTCAGGAGTAGAATGTCAAAAAAGCGACTTGGGTGAAAGTATAGTGCATCTTTCTTGTTTATAGTCCTTGAACTATGAAAACCCCAGAAGTATTTACTTGATGGAACACATCTCGCTGGGTAGGCAGAGTTTTAAGACTGCAGGTGTGTGCATGCTTCTTGCATCTCTGGAGTTTGAACTGCTGACTGATAGAATGAATTTCACCTTATCTTTTGTTCAGAGTGATGATCTTTGTCTACCGTCATTTTTCAAAACTGTCACCTGATAAACAGACCACAATAAAAAGACATTGCCATTTAATCCTTTTTAATTATATTAATCTTAAGGAAATATTTTTTTCCTGATTTCCTCTGCTTCCATTGAAAGATAATGAAATAGTAACGATGCTTAAGAGATTGGTTGTCAGAGGGAGAAGCCGTAGTGCAAATTAAAGTGCAGGTGTGACTGCTCAGCTTCCAGGTTGAAAAGCAAAACTGTTGTCCTAGAGCAGAGCTCTAGCAGTGCATAGCAGAGCTACAGTCTGTGCACCTGAGATTATGGCACCTGTTACGATTGTAAGGAACAATTAGTAATGATCATATGCAGATGTTTTTTAAAATGAAGAACATTTGGGGAAATTTGGTATTCTTCCATCAAAACCTACATTTTTTGAGACCCTTTCCAACAATAAAACTACCTAGTTTCTAGAATTGCTTTCACAGTTATTGTTAAACTACTGCTAAAATCACAGTTCAGATAGAGAGGAGGGCATAGTTATTGTAATACTGAAATGGAAAGGACTTTGACTTTTGGCATAATTTTGGGAGGAGAGAAAAAAATGTAATGAATTTACATGGGCCGTTCCCCCTCAATGTGAGTACTTGTAGATTCAAAACATGTAGGACTTGAATAATTCTTTTGTTATATGCAGAAGTATCTGTCAGATATTGGTACAAAATGGCTCTGTAGTTTATAGTGATACATAAAAATGAGTAGCTTTTTTGGAAGAACAAATTCTTGTGTTTTTAGAATGTGCCAATATCTGAGGGTGCACATCTGCTTGTCTCTAAGGTGAAAGTACAAAGCTGGATGGCACAATTAGCTGTATCCTCATTTCTTTAAGAAATATTTAGGCAGGGCAGGAATCCAGTGATAAGATTCTAAGTGTAGGAGGTGGCCTTCTGTGAGAAGGAGGTAGAGAGTTTAAGCTTGAGGCTTTGCTGGTAAGGAGTGGCACTATTGATGGGGTGCATCAGAAGGCCAACATACGCCCTTACACGTGTGTGATTCGCAAGACCAGTCCCTTGTGACTCAAATTTTTCAGGGGGCAACATGTTAAAGTGCTTGTACGGAATGAAAAGGTATTGTGGAGGGGTTTTTGCAGCAGCTCTGATTCTCTTGGAAAAATCAGCACTAGGTTCCCAGTTTGCAGTGTTTATTGAATATGAGAATAGCAGCATCAGGGGAGTCTCTCATTTAGGGTGAGGAGATTTATTGAAAAAAAATCACTGGGTTATATTATCTTGTAAAAGCAATGGAACAAATTTCTTTTCAGGAGAGCAAGTATCAAACTGCTGCTTTTTAAGGCTTAGAAGAAAATGTGAGCCACAATGTTCTGTGCTTGCTCATAGCAGATGGAAATACTGTCTCTTACTGGTTCTGTTAATTTGTACTTTCTATTACATCGCAAAAGATTTTAGCGCATTGACACATCAATGAATTAAAACTGTGTTCAGATTAGGTGTAACCAGCTAGATGGATCAGTCAGAAATGTTCTGTTTTCTTCTCCTCTGTATTGATTTTTAGGTGATGGTTGCAGAAGCGCTGAATATTTCAAGGGAAACATACTTTGCAATTTTGATGGACAGAGCCTGCAATGGACCTGTTATGGTTGGCAGTCCACAGGGTGGTGTTGATATAGAAGAAGTTGCAGTTACTAGCCCAGAACTTATCTTTAAGGTATTGAAATGATATTTAAGATTCAACATTTTCCTTATCAGTTATTGAAAATATTATATGCAATTTTTCCTTCTTTTTCCATTTACCCTAATTCTGTGTGCAGAAAGATAGCAAGAACCACAGAAACTGTATTAATCTAAATAAGAGTCCAGACCTGTCATCTAGTAAACGATAAAGTGTGTATAACATCTGATTTTGTCAGTATACATGTCTGCAGCTTGGTTAGAAAGAGCTTAAATTTGGCTTTTAATGTGTTACGTTGAGTTTAACATATGAAATATTTTTTGAGTGATCTGGTGTGTCACCTTCAGGCAGGTACACAGTTCTTTGACAAGTGGGTCACTGCCAATGTGATGATTGTTTCTGTGTTTTTTTCTAACTGACATAGTCGTTAATTATTTCTTAGTACCTGGATGACTTTTGCATCTGAAATACAGCTGTTATAACTGCTTTCTTAATAATGACTACATTTAAGTTTGTTTTTTTATATATATATTACTGTATCATGGTAATGAGTACTCAAGCTATTCGTCTGGGAAAATAATTGATACAAATAAGTGTAATTATTCAAAAAAATATAAAAATATTTAATGTGCATTTTAAAAATATATAAACTTCACAGTGTTATTGGGCAGTGACACCATTGCTTTGAAAATATTCCAGAAGATGTCATAAAAATTAACAGACTAAATATTCGTCAACGCCATCTGTACAGTAATTAAAAGTGAAAACTGGTGTCACATTGTCTTGTCAGCATGCCACCCTGAAGAATTATATATTTTTTGGAAGGACTGTTTCATAGATAGTGTGGTAATTATAACATACCCTATAGGCAGCTGCTATAGCCTCAGTCTCAGAGAAGTTTTGGCAAACAGCCATATTTTAATTACTAATTTGCAAATATATACTAAGTGTTTTCCTTTTGAAGTTAAAAATCTCCATTCAGATTGCATAAATATAACTAAATATTCATATTATTGTTACAGGAGGAAATAGATATTTTTCAAGGCATTCAAGATCGTCAAGCATTGCAGATGGCAAAAAATTTGGGTTTCAAAGGACCTTTACAGCAGCAGGTGACTTGACTCTACTCCCTCAGTTTTTACTGAAGACATTTTAGCTCAGCTGTATGGTAATGCTTTCCAAACATACACGAGAGGCTAAATTTTTATTAGACCAAGAGCATTTTGACATTTTAAATGCTAACTTGCCCCCATATAATTGTCACCGGGATTTACGAATTTGATTAAGGACCTTACTGTTCCAAACTAAATGTCCTTTGGCTTTGAAGCAATTGGTGATACCACGCAGGAGTATTTTATTTCATTGGAATTTCAGTAGAACGCAGTGCATTACACGGGTACATCTTTTTTTTGGAAGATCTGGCCCTTAACATAGGGAAGTGTATCTTTTTGTGTAACTGAAGCTTTTTTTATTACTTCAACTCAAAATAAAACCAAAAGGCTACCAGCTTATCTTTTCAGTATCTCTTTATATATATTGGAATTCCACATAGGACATAGGTATGCAAGGTATTTTGCCTTTATGAATAATTCTGCAGAGAAAAATAAAAAAAAAAAGTGTGTTTAATTTAACTCGGATAACTGGAAAACAGATACAATATTTAGCTACTTTTGCCTGTTCTTTTTCCATAGTATCAAACTGCCATTTTTGTAGAATTCCTTTATTTTTAATTCAGCAGTTTTAATTATTTTCTATCCTGATTGCGCAATTAACAAACGCATAATCATTAAGTTGATGAACACACATTTGAAGAGTTAGCTGTATATTTAATGAGGAGAAATGATTTTGTAGAACCTTTCAACCCTTGAACAGTTCTGGTACTTAATAATTAACAACTATACATGGACTTTTCAACAATACATTTAAATAATGCTGCAGTGCATGCATTTCTTTCCTTATGCTATCAACTCCTCAAAGGAATTCACTGAATCATAGGGATGTAGTTTTTATTCAGATTAATTCTAGTATTTGCTTATGTATTCAGTACTCCATGGCTGGGATTTTATGCTTTGCCTTGAAGAGGCTTGAGAAAGGGAAATGGTGACATTAAACTGCCTGATTCAGAGAGGTGCTGAAAGATAGAGCAGCATGTAATAAAACTTAAGTGATTTTGGTGATCTGCTGAAATTACAACAGCATGCTGGGGCAGCAACAGTTTTTCAGGTTGCCCAGATTATCTGTGGGATGCATGGTGGGACTCTGTCCCTAGCATAACTGTGATAGCCATACCAATGTGGTATTAGGATAGTTTGTCAATTGGACTGTCCGTGCCAAGGAAACTGCTGCCTTGGTGGGTACAGGTTTATAACTCTGATAAATTTTTAAAGTCAAAACCACTGAGAATGCTTGAGCTGATAATAACTTTGCAGCAGGGAAGACTTCATAAGCAATTTGTATGCTCCTTCCAAAGTATAACTCTTTAAAGAGTCTTAGGCGTGCTGGTCAGAAGGGACCTCTGGAGGTCAGCTAGTGTAGTCTTCAGCTCAAACTGGGGCCATTGCAAACATAAGATCTCATCAGCTGTGACTTTGTCTAACCAAGCCCTGAAAGCCTCCAAGACAGATGTTCCCTGACCGTAGTAGTCAGTCTTCTCCAGTGTTGCAGAACCTGCCTAGTGAAAAGGTTTTTTTTTTTTTTTTTTTTTTTTTTTTTCTAATGTTCAGTTTGAACCTCCCCAACACACAGCTTGTGACTGTTGTGTCTTTTTTGTATCGTCTGCCTCCAGTGAGAAGTGTTCAGTTCCTTATCTTTGTAGCTGCTCTTCACCATAGTTAGAGGCTGCTGTTGAGTTGACCCTCAGCATCCTCTTCACCAGAGTGTGCAAGCCCAGCTCCCTCCGCCTCTCATTGTGGGTCGTGTGTTGTAGGCCCAGAGCTGTTTGGGGAGCCTTCTACGTAACCCGGTCTACTTTCTCCACATCTTTTTGCCTGGGAGTGAGGGACCCAAAACTGGACGTAGCACTCCAGGTGCAGCCTTGTCATTGCTGAGTCGAAGGGAGTAGGGACATTCCTTAACCTGCCGATCATGTCCTTCCTGATGTAGTGCTGCATTGGGGTTGAGTCTTTTCACTTGTAATGTTTTCTCTTAGGCATGAAGTTGTGGGAGAAAACTGACTTCTGATTTTCATTCTCATTCACTTTGCTAATACGAAAAGTCCCACATACTTTTGGTTTGTATACTTCAGTTAAATGATCACTAATGAAGGAACAAATTTGAAGGGTTCTTTATTAGGATACTTCTTCATCTGCAAACTCATTTCAGCTAATAGCTTGTCACTGTGTAATGAACCAAAGAGATTTTTTTAATGCAAGTTCATGTTGCTGTTGTTGAAGGCTAAACTGTTCTTTTAATGGAAGAATGTCATATGAACAAATGATTTGGACGTTTATAGTCAGTCTCAATACTTTGGCCCCAAACCAGTCGGTGGGAGAGAGATGGCGAGGAGCAATAAGGAACAAGCAAGAGTATACTTTAGGGAATAAACGAGCATGCTTCTGACACAATTTCTTCAAGAAAACATTTGAGTGATGTAGGAAGAAGAAACGTGTATTTTTTTCTATAGTCACTTGTGTGCACGTAGTGCTTTATGGTTTCTGGAATTTAGACTTATTAACGTGTATGCAACTTAGATCTCAGCATATTGGAGAACGTGTCGTTATGAACTGTTAGGCACTTTTAAAATTAAAGTTGTCTGTGGTAATCGTGCTGTTTATTTTGTAGAAAATCCCTAGTTCATATAGTCTTTAAATGAGCACTTACTAAATGTTATGCAGTATCATATTGCCACATTATAGCTATTTTAGATAGTATGTAAATAGGATTAAGAAAAACAGAAATAAAAGCTGTAATTATGTAGAGCTAGTGCAATTTAATACATTAACAATAATCAATAATGGTTTGCCTTTGCCTTGAAAACTTTAACTTTTATTTTTCTGTGTGGTAACTGTAAATTGCTTGATCAAATTTAGGCAGCAGATCAAATTAAGAAGCTGTATAATCTTTTCTTGAAAATTGATGCCACTCAGGTTGAAGTGAATCCCTTTGGTGAAACTCCAGAAGGGCAAGGTAAGAAATTAAAGAGTTATAATGCATTCATTTGTTTCCTTTATTTATGCAAACTATAAATTAAATTGCATGAAAGGCTGTAGCAGCAGCTTTGCATTAATTTCATTTTGTAATGTAATTTAAGCAATATTCATAAATATTCCCATGGCAGATTTTACATTTCAATACCTTTTGTTATTTCATCCAAATACTGGAAGTATCTGCTTCTACATGTTATGCGTGGTGAGAAACATCAACATTCTCTGCTCTATTTGTATGAAGTTGATTTTTCTTATTATTTTTATTTTATTGTTAATACTGCTAGAATTATTGAGGTTGTGGAAAAAGAAATCTGTTATTTTAGATTTGTAAACATATGCACTCATGATTTAAACTTACCTACGACTCTATAACATACCAGAGCACAGGAGAAATTCCAGCTGGAACTGACACTTGGCTGCATCCTTTGAGAAGAAAAAGGTTAATTGATCTGTTTCTACGATGAATACAGGTCCAAGAAAGTATAGGGTAAATAAAAGGAATTTTATTTAGCATTTACATTGTTCTGCTAGTTAGTTTTCTAGAAACTAAGCAGCCTTCTCTGTTCATTTGAGGCACCATATTAATGTGCACATTGAATCAATAGTTTCTGCATTGTAAACCTCACTCAATTTAATAAATGAGACTCAAATTCTCACCAGCTAATTCTAACTTCATTGGTTCTTATCCAATTTGTGAAACGTACTGGGGGACAAACAAAAAGCCCTGCTGTTGACCAGTACAGTTCTATTACAGAGGCTGCATTTTAAACAGAAATGGAAAAAATTACCTTCAGAGCCCAATAGGTTATTGTTTTTCCCTAATGGATATAGATCCATTAGCCTCGTTAGAACCAGTTGGGAATGAGATGAGAAAGACATTTCCATTTTGTGTTGTACAGTGAAGTTAAAGCACAACAATGACATAGTGCCTTGTAAAATTAATAAGTCTGAATTTTCAAGTGCAACACATGATACTTATTTTTATGTTTGAGGATGGATGAGACCTTTAAAATAGGTTCACCAAAATTGCTGGAATATTCCTTCAGGTAATGATCATCACTTCAAAACAAATCACTGAGAGCATCTGGCCAACACAGAAGGGAAATTGGTAGACTAGTAGAGCAAGTGAAGGAAGGAATGGTTAGGAATGAGAAGAAACAAAACTTTTGGTCCTAAAAGATGATGTACATGACCACAGTGACAGTAAATTTGAACCCTTGCTTGAGGCAGCACTTTGAAAAAAGTGAACTGATTTGGTTAAATTGCCAAATTAGCTTTTAATGAATGGCTATTGATAGTAGGCAGGGCGTAATTTGAAGGATGCTGGTGGGAGTTTTTATGCTCCTTTCATCCTTTTCTATAAGGATTCTTCCCATGTGTTTTGCATCCAGGAAGCTGAGGAGCAGAAACAGAGGTTTCAAGCTGTGAAAGCCATCTAACTGGCAGACATACACAGATAGCATCCCGTTTTTGTTTTTTTTTTTCTTGCTAGCAGTTTTTTCCATTTGAAGTGTCTTAAAGAAGAATAAAGATAAAACAAATGGAAGAACATTTCAGTAGCTTAATGCAGTTATTTCTAATGATAAAATAAGTCTGTACAAAGACCATTATTCCTGTCAAAGTAATGGTTAAGACGGATTTATTTCTTGCTGTGCTTTCTGTTTTTCACTTGTGCGAATTTCCATCAGAAAATGCATTGTCTTATGTATTTCCTTTTGTTTAATTCTGTCTCAAATTCCTTTTGTTAACACTGTCGGGTCAAAAGCCAGTAACTGCAAGTTTCTTTTCTTTTTCTTTTCTTTTCTTCTTTTTGGTTTGTTTGTTCTCAATGTAAGCTGTTGAATTGGCATATGACATAAATCCTCTACACTGCTAACAAAACCAACAGAAATACTCCATGAATATGTGTTGGAGCTTTCTTTGATATTTGTTCAAAAGAAAAATTCATTTGTAAAATCTATCATGCATGTAACAATGTGCTTTTGATGGTGAGAATGGTTTGATAAGTATTACTAGGTGTTTTTTCTGCTGCTTTGTACAGCATGGTCTTTGTTAAAGATGAATGTTCTGTAGAAATGAGATTCTATTACTGTGTCATTGAGGATGTTCATGTCTAAGGTAAACTTAGGGTTCTGAAAATTCATTTTTTCTCTAGTTTTGAGTTGTTTTAGCAATTTAAGGAACTGAAAGCTTGAAGAGAAAAAGTGGTACAGGTCTCGGTTTGTTGTTAACCAAAACTGGATGCAAGGTATTTCTCCTTTTGGCAATTTTCCACACAGTGAGTGCCAAGGCAAGATCAAGACTCTTTCAATAGAATTTTATTATATGTGAAAACTCATGAATAGTTTTCTGAAACTAAAGTTGTGAAACTAAATTTGATCCTGTTCTAATTTAATCCGGTATTGGCTACAAGTCAAAGGTATTTGAAAAGGAAAGCAAAACAAACAACAACAGTGATTGAGACTTTGTCTTTTGCATGCTTAGATATTTTCTCCAAAGTTAAGCAGTTGTATCTTGACACTGAGAAAAGATTGTGTGTTCAGTTATTTTACTTGAGGAGTATCGGTATCAAATTTTCTTTGTTACTGGCTTCTAATTGCCCGTACAATGCCCGTGAGTAGGTGCACACATACCATGTATGTATTTCAAAGCAATGCAAATCAAAGTACAACAGAAAGGAAAGCTGTACTAGATTCTGGATGCAGCATTGAAAGGCATTTAGATCTGACTGGTTTGCTTTGAAAAATCAACTATGCTGCAGTTAGTAATTATCTGAATCTAGTACAACCCAAATTACTTAAATAGTCTTATATAGAGTCTATAAATAGTCTTATATAGTCTTATATTTACTTAAAACACTTTAATCTAAGGAGATGTTTGCTTATGCAAGCCCATAAAAATAATGAGTTAGTAAATACGCAAATTACCAGTTTACTCTGCATGCATTATTATGCCTACTACCTAGTCTTTGGTATTGATTATTTAATATAGCCAGGTGTAGCTATTTTTAAACTTATTTTTTCAACCGTAGTGGATGTTGACATAAAAATCATGTTTTGATAATTTTTTTATGTATATAGTTTTAAAGTTGTTTTAATCTAGGTCTTTGGGAAATAATGTTTGAATAGCTCATACTATTAAAAAATAAAAATATGGCTAAGGAGAAAAACTTTGTACTACTCACCTATAAATACGATTGCGTGTTACCAAGCATTGTTTTGGATTGCTAGTCTGTTATCTTTTATATCTGTTGACTTTCCAAAATATTGAGAGTAGACTGTCTTACAAAATTCCTGCAGACCACCTCTCCAAATCATAAAACCTGTGTTCATAACTTAGGGGCACTTTGTTTAAAGCAAACATAGAAGACCGTCCTGTGACAAAGGCATATAGCTGTGGAGTGTGGAGGCACTTGTTCTACCTTTTCTTAGTATAGGATTTAAGAAACGCTTGCCCTTTTTGTGCTGAAATCAGTGCAGAAACTTCATCATCAAACCCTAAGGACCTCTTTCCCCCTCCATCCTGTAGAAGTCAGCAATAACAGTAATATTTCAGAAGCTCTGTCTAACTGTAATTTCTAAATGCCTGTATGCTTTATTTTTTTTTTCTTTAGTGGTTTGCTTTGATGCCAAGATAAACTTTGATGACAATGCAGAATTTAGGCAAAAAGAAATATTTGCTATGGATGACAAGTCTGAAAATGAGCCTATAGAGAATGAAGCTGCCAAATATGACTTAAAATATATAGGACTGGATGGAAATATTGCTTGCTTTGGTAAGAACAAATAAATCCAAAAAAAATTAGAAGACAAATTCATACTTGTTCAATGTATAGACTTTGTTGAAATTCTGACATTCAATCCACCTGTGATGCCAGTTTATTTTGCTGAGGCTGTCTGCCCTTCCAGAAGTTCTTGCAGGACTGAAACAAATTGTGTTGAAGATGTGGTTAAGGCTGCAGCAGGCAGACAGGGCATACGGGTTGTCAAAGAGAAGACAGGCTGAATGGGGAGCCTTTGGGGTTTCTATATTTTGAGCTGATTCAATTGATCTTTCCAGTAAATAAAACACAAAAAGACATTAAAATTTGATTTGTTTTAAGGAATGTGTCTATGTTACTCAGAAGGCACTTCGAAAGCTTGTGTATAAAGCAAGATATTCCCTCTTACAAATAAATATCAACCTTAATTTCCCTTTAAGATAAGTTTCTGAAAAAGCTCCTTGGTTATTAAAGGAAAATAACATTTATTATTTTATTTTTCTGAAGTTTCTGTAAGATAGAAATTAATCTTGGGTTTAGAAGAGACAACAAAAACATGACTTGTTTTAGAAAACATTCAGAGTTCATGTTGCTTAAATGTGGGCTCCAACCATGAATCTAGAAGATACTGGTAATGCATTACAGTTGATTCAGTGAGTAGCAGTGAGATTTTCACATGAACGTTAAAAAAATATATGTTTTTAATCCTTTTCACAAATCACATGTTTCCAACTACAGTGAATGGGGCTGGCCTTGCAATGGCAACTTGTGATATAATATCCTTGAATGGTGGAAAGCCAGCCAACTTCCTGGATCTCGGTGGAGGTGTGAAAGAAGCACAGGTGTATCAAGCATTCAAACTGCTGACTGCTGATCCAAAGGTAAAATAATAATAATAAAAAAATAAATTGATTTAGGACAGGAAGCTTCCCTGTGGAATACAGTTGTGTTATAGATCTATGTATATAGTATGCTGAAAATACAGCTAACAGTGTAAAGATAGAGGATGAGTTATTCAAGGAATGGTTGGAAAAGAAAATGATTTCACTGAGCCAATGGATCAACTTTTCAGTTCCTAATCCACACGTGGGTTTGCTAATCAGCCTTGAATGGGCACTTTTTCAAGGCAGTTCAACAAAGAAATGCAGTTGTGATATTGTTGGGCATTGCATTGCTGACCTTTGAGCGTCTGGCTCCTAAAGGGGAATTCGTGAGGATACTTAGATGCTTAAAATGTAATTCCTAAGAGTGTACTGCCACAGTAAGTCAGAAGGAAAAATTGAGTTAAGCAAAACATTAATTCCTTGAGGTTTCTACAATATCTGTTTCTACGCTACAGGATATTTAGTGTTTAATTAACATTCACAGGCTGCTATCCTACATGGTGCACTCTTTCTTTTGCAGATGGAGGTGCAGTATCTCTTTTCTTGAACAGGACAAGACTTGAGCCTGTGTGTGATGAGCAGAAGTTATTTCTAGAGATGCATGGTAGTGTGCTGAGGTCATTGGTCCCTGTTTGCAGACAGAAGCAGAATAGCTACTGAGAGAATACTGATCAGGTGTAGGCACTGGAGTGGTGCCAGCTGACCAGCCTTGCCAACGTGGAGTTATGCTGTTGTGTAGCTGGGACTGAAGTTGCCATAGATTTTTCTTTTACTAATGTAAATCTGTCAAAGGGCTTCGGTCATCTTATCCATCTCCTGCACCTAAGCATCTTTAGTGAAGTCCCAATTTCAACATTTTTCTTGTGCTTCCATCCCCTGTGGTTTTGTTTTTTTTATAATATAAACTCATCTAAATACCACCTTTGTATGAAAATTGCATCATATAATTATATATCCTGGGCAGTGGTAAGTGACAAAATATAATTTTCCAAATAGAGGGGGATATTGTTTCTAGCAACATTTCAAGGCAGCAACATTTCAAAGAAGAATCCAGAACAAAATCTACCATACAAACGAAACTCATGTAGACTTTATTGAAAAGCCTTAGCAGTTGCAACTCTTCTTGTATGTTTCTAAGGTATGTGGTACTTTGATGCCTCAACTTTACTAGTAGAGAGTCATCTACTAGAGAGTCATTTACAAGATTTCAAACATTTTTCCTGGATCGTTTTACAGTTTCATAGACCTGGGTAGTGCTGACCTTCTGTTTGTAGAGGTCTAGGTTTATGCTGTTCCCAAGACCCTCAGGAAGAAAACTTCTTGTCTTACTCTACTTAGTGATCTTACGGACTTCAAATTACTAACGTGTCTAAAAGAACATAGACCTGAAGAAATCAAGAAGCAAGATACCTTGTCGAGGGCAGAAGGGAGGAAGCAGGATGAGACTTGAGATACATTCTGGAATGTATAATAGTTTCCTTCATTGTCTGAAGCTAGTAGACACTGTTATACTTGCATTCATTTGCCTGAATTCTAGATATTCCCAGAACGTTAAGAAAAGATTTGTGTTGTTCTACACTGTATGCTTGGTATGATAATCAATGTTTGGCTGAGATATAATTTAGTTCTGAAACTTGTATTAGTGGTGGAGAAGCAGGTGTGGTAAAGTCTTAGATATGCAACTTAGCTGATGATTATGACTATGCTAAATAAGTTTTTTCTGTCTGCTACAGCACAAACAGCAGGTATTAATTTTGATGATGAAAATGAGTTTAAACAATCTTAAAAAGAAAAGAAAAAAAGGACATTTCCATAGTTCTTATCTGTATGACATCTACATATCCAGCTTTTGACTTGTGAATCCTCCTTCTATTCCTCCTTCTATTCTATATTCTCCTATTTAACACTAGCAGCTTTAACTAGGAAGAGTGAAGCTGTGCTAATTGGGACAGTGGAGGCAAAGCAAAAGGTAGCATGGAAAAGACCTGAAAAAGTCACTTATGCTTGTGTCTATGTAACCATGTATAGTTGTGCCATTTCTGGCTTTGACTGGCCCAAAATGTAGAAGGCTTAGTCTAAATACAGCATAACTCATTCCTCATTCATTCCTCTCTTCCTTTTTTTTTTTTTTCCACATCTTTTCTACATGGAGAAAAAATCACAGGACAGCCCTGTTTCATTTATTTTCTGTTTGTTCTCTGTATTGTGCTCCAGGATGAAGGGTGAGGATGATTGCTGAGAGTCCCACTGGACTCTGCTATTTGGAGTGGTGTAGGGAAAGGAGGGTGCTTATGAAAGCTTTCTCCTCTAGGAATGTAGCTCACAGCAAACTGGGATGTACGTACACAAGTGACAGCATTGTCAGCTGCATTTTTGTGGAGATTTATTACCATTGTCCATTTTTAAGTTATTAACTAGTTATCCTGAGTCTAGCCCTGGACATGTCCAGTCATACCACAGCTCTTCCTGCTGAGAGGCTTGCCAGGTTTAAAAAAGTCATTTCTGAAGTGGTTGTCATCAGCCCTTTCGGTTCAAGCACTTTTACCTTATTTTATGTCATTGTGATCATCAGCTATACTGTTCCGTTTGCACTTGACTTCAGGTGAAAAATGTCTCTTAATGGTAGTTGAAGAGTATGTACAAAATGAAATCAGGATTCCCGAAGGTATGCTGATATCCCAGTATGTAATAGGAGGCTAACAACGCTGGCAGTTGTACCCGGCTAACATCAAAGCACTCGTAGCTTTTCTTACTGCTCTGCAGTTGAATGTTAATATATGCTTACAAACTATTAAAAATAAGCATTCTATGTTTTGTTTCGTTCTGCTCAGAAAACATGATAAATGTCCATTATTTCCTCTTTCCACGTACTGTGTCCATTAGTTACATAAGATAATTGAATGAATCCTCTCTTTTCTTAACTAATGCTAGGTTTTCAGTCCCGTAAGTCAGTCTAATTGCTATGTTGTCTAATGTCGCATTCACAGTTTGTATCTGGTCAGTAATTTCCCTGTGACCTGTAACCTGATTCCTACTTTATTTGAGAATATAAAAACTTACTCTGGGGAACTCTGAAGCCAATTAATTGTTGTCAATGTCTCCAGAAACATGGAGCCTCTGAGGGGTGAGTAAACAAGCTACCAGTCTGCAGGGCTCTAATATGGAGAAGCACTGATTCGAGTTCTGCTGAAATATGGCACTGGCAGAATTAAGGACATTGCAAGAGAAGACCTCTTCCAGAAGGAAATGTTCAACAGCTGCACTTTGAAATAGATTTCTTTCTCTCTCTAGTTGTCTTTAATACAAAATAGACATTTTAAAGTAAAAGTAAAAATAAAATAAAACACAGGTATGCCATGATTTTATTTAGTAAAGTTGGGGGATACTGTTTGTGAGAAAACTGAAGATGTTTGATGGTTTGCTTTTGGTTTAATCTGGCTGTTGTCAGTGTCTATAATTCTTCAAAAAAAAAAAAAAAAATGTTTGTTGCAAAAGGTTACCCACTGGCTTTTGGATGGAAGTGCTGTCTTTGGAGTCAGTGACCCTTTTATACTCTGCTGGTCTTGTTTGCAGTCTGCTATATCCAATCCTTCCTAGGTCAGACAGGCCATTGCAATGGCTCTGAATTCCTTTCTTTTCACAGTCTAAATTCCATACTTTTTTTTTTCTTTCCTGACTGTCTTCTTTCTCTGACTTTGTGCAGCGTCTGCTCTGGCAGAAGATGGGATGTTTTCCCTCTTTTCCATTAGTCTCGGGAACACGGAAGATGGCTGGATTTGGGGTGTTGGAGCTGCTGGGAGTTACCATACAACTGTTTGTAGGATTCAGTGGTTTACAAAATGTCTAAAGTTGAAGAAAGTCCTGTCAATAAATCATCTGTCTGGGACACTGAAGCTCAGTCACCATCTCAGCCCTCTGCTTTGGCCCGGAGCCATCCAATAAACACTAACACTCCTAAATTACCCCCAGTTTCTTCTCTCAACTTTTTTAATGCATGTTGTAGAGAGAGGAGGCTTTATGGGAAGTTTCAGATGCCAGCCTGGCTGTATCATGATTTTGAAGACCTTTGGGAGCCCGTAATGGGTAGGCTCTTGGTGGGATGTATTTGGTGACTACAGTTAGGCAAAAGCCAGAAGCATCTTAGCGACAACTTGAAGCAAGTCACATCCTCTGCCTTTTTTTCCCCATACTACTGTAATAGAATAAAGGTAATACTGTATGGGTTACTGGTATAGGAGAGTTGCCTATTAATGCTCTCATAAATGTTATGTATACTTCAGATATGTGGCCCAGGCATGGCTACATAGTCTTTTTTAAGTTTTTGGCTGCACAGTATCCCTGTCCCTTGTTGTTTCTTCTCCCTACTGAAATACAGGAACTTAAACGCCAAAATTGTTTGTTGTTTTTGTTCTTCCCCCTGAAATTCCTTTGATATTCTTTTGACACCTGTCCTTGATGATGCTACCAAATTGATTTATCAAATCAATTGCTGTTAACAAGAGTTTGTTTGTCATATAAGAAAAAAACTATTGACAGAATCAAAAACATTTCTCTGGAAAATATACTCTGTAGTGACATCTGTTAACTCATATCCAGGGAATAATTAATATCAAACACACACACAACTTTTTTTCCCTGTAGACATTCCTTAGTCCAAATTCAGATTGTTTACTAAATGTGGATTATGCATTTTTATTCCTGTCACTTTGCTTTGCCCATTTGCTTATGTCAGATGCATCTTTCTGTCCACCTCGGTGATGGGAAAAGTAATGGCACTGATGTGTCTTGCCATTAAGTGGCGTGTGAAGCAGAGGTCTCAGGGCTTTTATTTTCCAGACATCCGAGAGTGAAGAGAATTCTGAAAGAGGGTATCATTAAATCATAATTTTGCAATTCAGTTATTTTCCAGCTGTGCTTGGTGTGAAAGTAATACAGCTTATCCATCCTTATTATATAAGACATTTTTATGACTAGCTTATCCTTTTGGCTTGAGGGATTTTTAGTATTAGTTTTCTTAACGTTGCAGTCTGTTATGTGGCAACAGAAGGCATAACTCTCTACAAAGAGAAAAGGTTTGTGATACTCTTTTCTCAGGCTTCAGAAATTGAAGGGGGGAAAACAGGCTGCCTTTTGTAAGCTGTTTGGTCTTAATTTTGAGTGAATGAATTCCAAACTAATTGGGCGAACTAGTTGAGTTTAGACAATTCAGAAAGTCTGCAAGCATGCAGGCAGCTTGCAGCGTAGTAACTGTCCTGGGGTGTTAACTGCCCTCTTTGCTCTCACTCTACAACTTGAAATGAAGACTGGCTCCCAGTTTTACGGGAAAAGAATCTTTTGTGTATGGTTTCCCTCTATGCTTGACTATAAAGCAGGGGATTTTATCCTGGAAATGATGCAAAAATCTGTCTTATTCTGTGAGTCTGTGCCTAGCATTTGACTGTTGTGTTATAAACCTAAGCCAAAAAGGGGTTTTGGCAGTGAACCTTTTCTTAGGAGTTGCCAGGTGCCTGTTCTGTTCCCAACCAATTGCTCCATGCAGCATGCCCACCGAGGCGTCGCTTTGGACAGTCTGGGTAGTGCAAAGAGACTGGAAGAAGAAGAAGAAGAGGGGAATGTTGTCATGGGGTGTTCCTGGTCTAGGTTTGGGCATTGAGACACCATGATCACACCAAGTAAATATCAAAAGTACTATCAGCAGCCAAGCTGTGAGTGCAGGCAGTTTGCACAGCAGTTTAATGCACTCCGCAGAATGTCTGTTGCAGTATTTGTCATGCCAATCGGTCAAAATTGTCAAGTCTGTCTCATCTATGAAGAGTTGCAGCTTGAACATCAAAAGCAGCATGCAGAAACAAAGAAACAGCTATTTCTGATTTTCTTCTAGGGTTGCCTTGGCGTGTTGCTGAGAGTGGTTAATGGTGGTGTTAGTCGTGGTACTTGTGTGCGGAGTGAGAGGAGAGTGCCCTGGGGAGTGGGAAGCAGGGGGCTATTAAGCTTTAAAAGCTGCAAGTAGGAAATAATTCCTAGAGGTTTTAACAATACCAAAATTAAAATGGCTACACTTCCAGCAATAGGAAGCCTTGCCATAGACTATAGGCTAGTTGTGAATAATTTGTCATGCACTTTCTGCATTTCACTCCTAATTGCCAGTAGTAGATTTCTCAATGTTGTGAGAATACAAAGCCAAAAATCAGTAGGATCAGGCAACCTTCTCTCTATCACACGTGCACCCTAGGTCAGTGTGTATATAGTGGTAAAGAAAAAAAAATGAAATGTAAATAGCATTCAGTTATAGGCATATAATAGTGTTAGCATTGGATTTGTTTGAATTGTCAGATTGCATGTCATTTCAGATAATGCAGAGGAACCCTGTTCTTACGTAGTCATTAGGAATCTTCTTGCTTTCTCATTCAAATATCATACACCCTTTACACACTTCATTACCCAGCTCTTCTTTACACAGCATGAAAAGTCTTTATGCCTTGTGTGTTTTTCTGATTCACACAAGAGGGTGAAGCATTGTATGCTGTTTTGAGTACTCTAAAAACTGTAGCTGAAGAGTTATTGTAGTGAAAAATGTCTTTGTGTTATAGGCTACATGCCAACAGTGCTAGACCTCTGTGGTAGTGGAAGCAATTCCGAAAATTGGAACTGTGACCAGAATTCTGTTGCTTTTATCCAAGCTAGAGCACCAGCTGGCGTGCTGACTTCAATTGAAACCATCACTCTCCTTCCTCTCCTCCCCTCTCCCGTATTCCCCACGAGCACTCTGTAGGTTTTCCTTTCAGTGCTCTATCTACCCAAAGAGGCCCAAGTTCAGAACTCAAAGGACCCGGTATTTCTGCAAGTGCGCACCTCTGAAGAGCACTCGTAGCTGCAGACAGGCTTCCAGAAATGGTGGAGCTTGAGTTTAGTGGGTACTTCTGACCAAAAAAAAAAAAAAAAAAAAAGTGCTATGGAAATGATAAAAGTTATAACTATTCCTTTACTGCTTATTGCATAGCCATATCCTAGTGGCAGCTTTGTATTCAGGATTGTTCTTGTATAAATGAAATATTAAATTTTAAAAAAGAAAGTTGTAGTCAATAAACCTGTAGTCAATAAAATGTTGGTTTTGTGTTGAGATTTTGACATTTGTGTAAGATGATGTCTAATAAATTATTGATAAATCGCGGTTTTCAGAAGCTTGATTTTACTGTCATCTTAATGTTATCACCTAATAGCATGTCGGGAGCCCTTTTAACTGTTAGTTAACCAGGGTAGTCAGCCCGGTGCTGGAGGTTAATGTCTGTCGTGGTAAGGCATAATGTAGTAAGGTTTCAAAGGAGCAAAGTTAGGTTAGTTGTTCTGAAAATTGCCCAGCAGAAAAGGTGATTGAGTCCTTCTGCAGTTTACGTAAGGAGCTTACAGGCTATACAAGCGTTTAAGAACTGCCTCAAACAAAACCTTAGCCTGGGTCTTTCAAGAAGATTCTGCCTTGGGTCCAATGGATGGACTTCGGGTTTCTTTTCCTCTTTCAGATAACAGCTCTAAATCTAAAGCTCTGATGAGTAGCTTTACATGGGCAATAATGCTTTGGCTTTATAAGCCTTTGAAAGTTTAAGGTTGCTATCACAGGTTGGCAGTTTGTAGACGTGGAAAAGACCTGTCAGAGCTCAAACATCTGGTAAAGCTGGGAAAAGTTGAAAAAGGCATATTGTATTTTCTGCATCAGTAATTTGTACAAATACTGTGCCTTTAATGGAGAATATTGAGCACATGCATCTGCAAAGTACTAACACTCATAGTTCTTTTACAGATACTATAGGGTTTGGGCTTATTGGGGTAATTTAGGACTTTTCCCATATTTCTGTTAGTGCTACGTTGGAGAGAAAATACAGGCTAATAGAATTTGAGCAAGGATTTCTTCTGATGTGTCTTCGCAATTTCACAGGTATTAATTTAAAGTGGCTAGTCATCTTTTAGAGCACTTAAAGTATTGAAAAAGCATTCTTTCATTTCACTTAAGCGTTTTTAAAGACTTATAGCATATTGCCAGTATTTATTAAAATGAGAGGACAAATACGCATTTTTTAAATGCTTAGAGTTTTCTTGATTTATTATCAAGAGTAATATATTTTTCAGGAGCATGTGTATTATTGAGTCCTAAGTAATTGGTATGTAAATATACTTTAACATGATTCTGCCATTATTTGCTGACACTGACAAGTTGAGTGCCTTTTGGCATTTTAAAGTCGGCTATAATGAATCCTAAAAGCTGGATATGAAAATAAACTTACTGAGCAAGAGAAAAACTTGCAGAGATTTTGTAACCTCTGATAAAGCAGAATAGGCAAAATTTACAAGCATTGCCTTTATAGGGAAATACTGCAAAAAAATTGTGAAGGGACCACAATAGATATGTAGCCATTAGGTTTGGATGGATCTGTGGTGAAGGAGGCACAGATGTTTATCTAAACAACTTCCACACTGGCAAGTGAGACGTGTTTCTTTCAACTGGTGGATGGCTTTATATTTGGTCACTTGATTATTTTGTGTGTGTGTGTGTGTGTGTGTGCCAATTACCTTCTCCTGTAATGGTGTCTCTTCTGAAATAAGTACAGAGGAGCAGAAGCTTTCAGCTTCAAAGAAAAGTCTGCCTTACCCTTTTAATAGCAGATAGCTGCTATGTGATCAAGATCTGTTGTATTTTTATGCTTGTTCTGAGCTACATTACATGAGTGATCAGGGTGATAAAGTGTTTTTAAGGGCTTCTTCCTCCATGGAGGATTGAGACTTTTCTGAGCAATCCTTTGATGAGCCAGTATGTCTGTGGTGGGAAGTGTTTGAGTTAAGACAATTACATGGTAATTAATTGATTGTACCTATCTGTTACTTCAGTGTCATAACAGCGTATTACCTGTCTCACCCCAAATCCAGGGCTAAAGCAAAGAAAGGGCAGTGGATTCAGGGAGTAAGATGGCAGGAACCCCTTGCGCTGGAAAATGCCCACTGCTGGGGCTGGTGGAGCGGCAGTGGTGGAATTGGATAGCCCTACACTGTTCCTCTAGGTCTGTTATTTTAACTGCCAGTATTGGAAATACTGGATTAGTATGACGACTGAGGTTTATAACACTGGGGAAAATCTTCTATTACTTAAACGAGAAATCTTCGTCTTGAAAACTTTGCAGTGTCATCTGTAACTGCCAAAAGCCATCCAGCGTGTGGAATGTAACGTGCAGTTATGTTTGTGGGTGTTCGTATTGCCTAGTTAAAGGAAATGCCGTGCATAATACATTAGAAAAGTCTTTAATCCTTTACTGTACTTTACAAATTGATTTTGAAATTTTGAAAATTTATGTGACTCATTTCACAATTAGGATAAAAAGGGAAGATATTTTGGGAATCTCGATTTGGTAATTCATCTTGGTGAGATGAGTAGTTTATTATGAATCTATTTAGAGATCGTCTAGCATACAGAGTAATGAAAGAATAATCATTTCATAATACAAGTACGAAATAATGTATTAATAAAAATTTTAGTTTCTCTACTTAAGCTTCTCTGTAGAGAAAATTGCATTTTATTACTCATTATTTTTAAGTGGTTTAAGGTGTTATGGCTGTCTACAAAAGTGTTTGTTCTTTCCCATCAAAAAGAATAAATCTAATCACCTCACCTCCATCTGTTCCTGATAGAAATAGGCCTAGATGATGAACTTTATATTTCAAGTAGGTGCTTTTAGCCATTTATATTGGGCAGAACATGCTCTTCTTCTGACAGTGAAATGGATATCAACTGTTTTTACTTATAATTTTTGAAGATGTACTCCATCTCTTGATGGATGGAGTACAGATAGAGCATAGGTTAGTTGAAGAATAAGACTAATTTTAGCACATATCACCTTTTTTCCCCCTCAAAAATTTAAAGACCATTTCCCCCATCATAAAATTATCTTCTGAAGACTAAAGAATAAAGATAGTACTCAGATCTTTAGTGTAAAGGTAAGCCTATGCTAAAGCAAAAAAAAAAAAAAAAAAAAGGTGGGGGAATGTGAAGCAGTGTTTTTTTTTGTTTGTTTTTAAATGAGCTTTTTGTCTTTTGTCTCTAAGCTGAAAAAGTGACCTAATGCTGCTGTGCCCAGTTCAGTGATGTGGTTATTGGGAAAGAGGGAAAGTTATGTGAATAAATACAGGTGTATTACTTGTCTCTGTTGTGACGGTTGTGCCCTGGTTTGCATCCTAATACAGGAAACAGATTATGATAGGTGATGCTGGTCTATATTACTATTAATCCCATTCGCCATCTGAAATGTCTAGCATAGTGATGTGACTGAGAATAATGTGCAGGTCTGGAAGGTGTGTGTAGCTTTTGAAGACATTGGCATTTTTTTAGGAAAAAGATCTGTTAGAACATCCACCCATTTCTATGTAAATGGGTTTTTGAGATACAGTGCATCTTATATTTTCTGTATTCCAGTGTGTATGCTTTTTTTTATACATAATTTTGAGATAGGAAATGTATTTTTTGGAAGTATGTAAACTTTGGTTTTGGAGCAGTATGCACTCTGTGTTTCCAATCAGAAGGATGTATTTAATTATATTCGAATAAGAAAAGTATTCCTTGGCCTGTGTTCATCCATTCATTTGCATAGCTGAGCACAGAATGATGAAAAAGCTTTGGAAGAGACAAAAATTATTTGAAATATGGCTTAATGAAAGAGGGAAAAGAGATTTCTTTCCCTTGAATCTGTTTTTTTTTCAGGTGAGACTGAATTATTTCACAACTTCATTATTCATGCTCCAATTCAAGAAGATATTTAAACCTGTTTCAGATTTTAATATTTTATTATCTATTATTCTGAGTGGATGGATAAAGCTGAAATAAATTAGTCTATTCACTTTTAAAGCTTGTCATGTGCTTAAGTGCTTGGCAAATCAAGTCCACATCTACCACAAATGGGTACTTACTCTTGTTGCTAGAAGTTTACCTTCATCTTCTGATAGAAAAACTATACTGTATAGGAAGATGAATATCTGGCCTCAGAATATGTGGTCTGTGTTTTACCCTTCAATATTTAACTGTACTAGGCAGTACCTGTAATAGGGTGTTTTCTTTATAGGAATATTTTTTCTTGATTTTACATCTCACTGTAGCAAAGCACGTGTATAAATGGCAATGTGTTTGTGTATGGGCATAGGTATGTATTGCTGCTGGCTACACAAGTTGTGTGCAAATGCGAACAACCTTTTTCATTTTCACTGTTGAGTGTTGTACTTCAGATGCCATTTACAGTTATTTAAGGGTAAGCCTGAGCAGCCATAAGAGCTGCCGAGCACCAGATGTGCGTTTCCCAGGAGCGTGAGAAGGAGGCAGCTCTGCTGCTGCCAGCGAGTTGTCCAAGGCAGAGGATGGCAGAGCACTGGCCAAGAGTCTCCAAGAGCCTCAGTGCAGGCGACACAGCAGTCCTACTGCCAGTGCCATCAGATGGCATTTCTCCGTGGATGACATTTGGGCTGACCACGTAAGCCAACATTCACTTTACCAGAAAAGGGAATGAAATCTGTTGTGCCAGCTCATGCCAGATTGAGCTGTATTTACAAACAGGCTCCAGCTGAAAATGCCATTAAGCAGAAGTGAACATACAGCTCTGTTGTTTCACAGAGTAGTGCCAGCTTTGTGATTAAAGCAGGAGCCTTCGCATAAACTATGGATGCGTGGTAGATTTGGAATTAATAATGATAATAGGGGATAAGTGTAAAAGCATCTCATTAAGAAAATAGATGGCATACATGCTTATATGGTGTAGACAAGATTAAAACCTGAAAATGCTGAGGATTTCTTTTCCTTAACTAAATCTTGATGAAGTCACCCTCCCAGAACGCTGTTACATTCCTGTAACTGGCAAAAAGAAAAAGAAAAAAATCAATTATTGGGTAGAAATGAATGAATGTGCAGAGTCAATATTTTATAGTAGACGGTGAAAGTTGAATGCATGATGCCCGGCAAATCATTTGATTTAAAGGTTTGGGACTGCAATGCTTGACTTCTCAAGAAGAAATATAAAAGAGCAAATTACTATTTGCTGGAAAGTCACAGAAACCTTATCAGAATTGTTTAGTTCCTGCTACTCCCTGGAGGTTTTCCTCTTCAACCGCTGATTGAGTATATGTTCTCTGAATTGTGAAGGATTTGTCTTTAATCAAAAATTTATGGGGCCCTATACAGTTGTCTTGTTTTTTTTTTGTGTGTGTGTGTGTGTGTATTAGTTAGAGGAGCATCTCCAATAAGCTTTTGTTTTCACTTAGTCTTACAAACTATGTAAGTAATTGAACTGAAAAGGTAAAATAAAAGTGATTTAAACTAAGACAGTGTCTGCATTTCAGCAATGTTAGCTTATCTCCCTTAATAATGTTAAAAACCTATTTCACTTCAGTAAGAAAACAGATGAGTTCAGCCTTTCCCTTGCAGAGGAACACATTTTTCCCTTAAGTGACCACTGCAGTTTTAGGCTTTTTATCAAAGAACTTCCTTCCTCTGGTGTAGTGCAAGCGGTCAGCACAGTCATTCCCCTGTGAGAAGGGAAATGAGGTCTATGGCAGTTTGAGTTTATCCAAGTTAGTACTTCTGTTTGCACCCTCCTTCCCTGGATGTGCACCGGTGCTCATCCAGCAGCACAGTGAGCAAGCCCAGGGGGCTATGTTGGCAAGACCAAACCTGTAAAAACAGAAATAGAAATAGATTGGGTGCCGAAACTGACACATTGCTAGGACCGATGATGAGTAGCTCCTGGAGGCTGGTGCTGGGTTAGGTAAGCTTCAGTCCTTCAGGGAAACTACTTTCATTAGTATGTTGTTTGACATAACCTTATCCAGAAGGAATTTGGTTCATTAAGGAAAACTAATGGTGCCATATTGTTGCTGGAGATGATAATTTATATGTAGAAATCATCTAGTGTTAGGCTGTCCAGAAAGAAAACCAATTACGCAGCCATTGCTAGGCTATGACTAGACTTGAGTGCTGATTAAAACGGGCTTCCTTTCTTCACTTCATAAATCACAGGTAGTCTGTGTGCTGGGAGTTTTGATTCAGGTCCAAGAAAAAAAATGAAATTTGTGTGTGTGAATATATTAACATATTTAACATCTTCAGAAAAACAACAGAATTAAGCATTAATTCTAGAGAGAAATCTCCTGCAGTTCACTCTGCTTTGTGATCAAATGTGTTGTACTCTTCCACTCTGACCCCTGACTTGATAATTCATTTATTTGTGAGCCTTGCTGATTTCAAGCAGCGTGTTTTGCTGTAGAGGACTTGGTTATGATCATGATGAAGAGCTAGTCACCAAACCTGCATTATTCATAGTTTACATTTAAAACCATAGGAGCAACTTTAACACCAATTTGCTCGCAGCAGCCAGTAGTATTAGTGGCATGCTAGTATTAGTGCTGCCATCCCGTACTGAAAGGTCTGCTTTTCATGTCTGTGATTACATGGATCGCTAGCAATACGAGATCATCGCAGCGAGCCGAGAAGAGCTTGTCCACCATTGAATCCTCAGGGGCAGCATCATGGTATGTAAATCAAAGCATCTCTACTGTTGCACCAACTTGATGATCAAAATGTTGAATTTAAGTGTTGAATTTAATTGTGTGTTGGATAAAAGAGCATGAAGTACTTTTGTGCTATTTAGGCAACAATGGTCATGACCATTAAATTGCTTTCGTTATTCCCTGAACTTGGTGTAGGGCCGATTGTTTCTCTCTCAAAGTCCCTCATTTTCCCACATCTTACAGTCAGCGGTACCATAATACTGCAAGAGAAGTCTCAGTACAACTCTCAACAGAGGAAGATGGTATTCTGAATTCCCATTATTCCTGATGAATCAAGTGCTGTGTTTGTGTTATGTTTTTTGTCTCGTAAGAGAAGAGATGAAAACTTCATAGTGAGGATAATTACACAATGCCTTCTGTTTCTGGTGTACTTTTATCAACTGTTTTTTTTTTTTTTTTTTTTTTTCCAAAATAAAATGCCTGAAATTAATTACTATAATGTAAAAGAAAATGCTGTTTTCCTCTGTTTTCCTCTCCCCAGCTACATTATATGTACTCAAGCAATTTTTTTGGTCACTTTGGGGAACTGTATTCGCAGAAAGCAAGGAGTAGTTTTGGAAGTCAGATACTTACATTCCCTCTGAACACTGGGGAGGAGGGGTTGGTTGGGCTTTTTTAAAAAGCATTTGTCAGGCCGGAACAGCTCTAGAGGCTTTAAGTAAAGCGCTGATTGCCCTGTCAGTCAGGGCACGGAGGAACGTGGAACTTCACAGATTGATGCTTGACAGAATAATTAGAAAACTGTCACTTGAAGTAACCACTCTGGTGTTCCCTAAAGAAACGTGCCCATGCCAAATGTGTGCTGTCCAGATCTAGAGGTTAAATGTTCAGTAAGACAAAACATAGCATGTCACCAGAGAAAATTACTTCCAACATGCTGTGGAAGTGATGCTCCTCAAGCCCCTAAACAGTGACTGCACAGTTTATTGAACTTACCTGCTTTGATCTTGCTCGTGTATTCAAGAGCTTTTCAGCCCTGAACTATGGGTTTAACGTAGCAATGCGCCGAGGCATTATCTCATGCTTCAGGTAACACAGGGTCTTGAAGGGTTTGAGGCAAAAGCACTTAAAGCTCTAACAATGTTTTCCAATTCTGTAAATTTTTGCAGCAGTTCTCCGAGTGTTTCCGAGTACCTTTCAGTAGCGCAAGCAGAGGCAGCTATTGCCACAATTGTCTTTCTTAATTGCTGGCCCGTAAGGAAGCTTTGGTGGTTTTTTCTCCTTCGGGCTGCTCTGGAGGTTGGTCTGAGGAGTGCAGGAGAGGGGTTGTGACGTTCCAGTGTGGTTTGGTTTTCATTTGTGTTAGTGCTACATCACCTGCGTGGGGGTGTATCAGAAACTCCTGATTCGCAGCATGGAGTTGAAGGGACAATGGACATTTTCAGAGTTAGTATTTTACTGAGCTGCTTATAGATCCTTTATGTAGTAAATATAAAGGAAAATGTGACATTAGAATTGGAGGCATACATTTCCCTGTTAATTTAGAATATTACAGGAACATGTGCTTTATTTTGTCACTCTGAAGCTTAAGACCAGTTCATGTGTGATCGTGGTTCCCTGATTACTTGTTAACTGTAGGGCTGAGTCTTGGATCCTGCAATTCTCTTGGTAGAGGAAAACCCGCTTGAGTAAGTTTGAATGAGTGAGTTATGGACACTTGGGTTGCATTTCTCAACCTTGGTTCTGGGGCTGCTGAGACTGTATTTGCAATGGATCTGTCAATCAGAAGCAGAGGTGTCTTTTCCTTGAATGCTAGAGGTACTGAAGGTCACTGCTTCTATGGATTTAACTAAGCATAATTTTCAAATTTCTTTTTTCAGCATTATAGATGAAATTTCAAAGCTGTCACAGGAAGAGATTTATTTCCATGAGCAGTCAAGGTCTGATTCTCCTCACAATGAAATATTTCGGTTAGTTACCCAACTCCTGGTACTTGAGTGTTAGTAGTGCTGTTTTGCATTCCTCTAACTACAATCAGATTAGGTTTTTAATACCTGCTCGGTTCTTTCTTGTGCAGAGTGAACTAAACATTTTTTTTTTCCAGGTACCGCATGTATGCAGTTTTGTACATGCATATTTACCCAGTCTTTAGAAGTGTTCACATAGCTGTGAATTTTAAAGGTGAATACCACGTGCCGGTATTGTGACAGTTTGGGAACGTGGGGTTTGTTTTCACAAACTGCAGATTCCTCTCTGGTTTTTATTTTCCAAATAGTATTCATGACTGTAATTTCTGTGGTGTTTTTAGCTTCAGTTTTCCAGAAGAAAACTGGCAGGGACCGTAAAGTAGGGCCACCAAGAAACTATTAAAAATGCCTTGGTGAAGGTCTGGGGTTCCAACCACCTTGCTAATGTGGTAGGATTCCTGTGGTCACAGCAGCACATCTTGGAAAATCTGAGCAGGAGGACAAGAGGAGGGGTCTCATGCCTTTCTGGAACAATTGGAGTAATTTCATTCAGAACAGAAAAGCTAGCAGGAAGAGATGAGACAAGGGGAATGTGGTTCTTGGGATTTAGGACTGGAGGCAGAGAGCCTGTTGAATGCAGGATTTGCCTTATGCTTAAGGTGATGTGCTAGGACAGAATCCTTTGTTTTGGGGTGTGTATGAGAGGTCCAACTTCTACTCACCTGATGTAATGTCGCAGAGATGGAAATGTTTGAGGTGCTGCCCATACTCAGCAGCTGGCTACCTGCAGGGGGAAGGGACAAGGTTTATCCTTAGGCTGGTTGCTCTGCATTGCAGTACTGGCTGTCCACTAGGTAAAGGTAGTTGGTATAGCCACAGATATATCAGACATTTCAGTACAAGTTGTTTGTTTTTTGTTTGTTTGTTTTTCCCTGAAACCACACTTAAAGTTTCAAAATAATATGTAAACTAAGTTTTCACTGACACAACTCCTCACGTACTGCATCAGTGACAGAATTGTTTCTATAGAAACTGAGTTCCTCAGAAGATCAAAATCATAAAGCTTAAACCAAATTAATTGTATGAAATAAAATGTGATAGTACATATGCTATATCTTTATGATTATTGTTGCTCCTGGAGGGAAATCCATGCAGCACAAATATATCTCTGGCACCCGTTAAGAGATGTCACTCCAAGCTCACAACAGTTAAATCTTTATAGGTTCCCATACCATCACCTATTAATTTTTATTCTTTTTTTTCCATCACTCATACCAGTTTGCTGTGTATGTTCCATACACGGTTTTATCATGACAATCTCAAGTAAACTCCCGTTATCTTGCTGCTATTTTCCAGCCCAGAGTTTTTTCAAGCTCTAGCATACCCTTCCTACCCTGTTAATTTTTTTTTTTAAAGGAGGTGATGAATTTTGATTGCAGTTGGGAAATATGTGAATAGGGAGAACTTTTATTTCCTATCCTTTTAAGCCATTCCCATGTAGGTTTTGATAAATTAGACCTGGCATAAATCCCTTTGTTTTCTCACTCCATAAAACTTCCGTGTCTGAATAAAACAAAGAGAGTATCAAAAATAGTTAAGGCAGGGGGTGAAAAGGTTATGTGTTTGGAGAAAAAAAAAAAAAAAAAGAAAAGACCTCAGTTACTGAGGCAAAACTATTGCACAGTGTTGCTCACACTTACTTCCTTTGACTCATTTTGGATATTACTTTTCTTAGAGTTAATATTTTATGGTTAATCTCTTTGTAGCTTTTATTGCAGAAAGCAAGAGATAAATTTCTCTCTGTGCTTATTAATTTTCTATCATTTTTTTCCTCAGTCAACACACCACGTTTCTGCCTTATCTTATAAGCAAGCTTTCTCAGTGCTGGAGTAAATTTTCTAATTGAATACATCCAATTGGCATTCTAATAGCTTGTCAATTTGCACATGTTGTCTGACAGCTAGCCCTGTTGCCTTCACAACTAATGCTAGTTGAGTGCCAATATAAATGAGTATGATAATAGTCTGATATTATGTCTAGTCTTCTCCTAAATGTAATGTCAACATTTTTCTGAATTGTGGTGTTTTCCTCAAAGAAAAATGATTGAGAAATAATGAAATCTTGCTTTGTTTGTCATACGTAGACACAACCCTACAGAGATTTTTTTCTTCTTCTTTTGAAAGTCAGAGAATTCAAGTTGTGAGTGCTTTGTAAAAAAGGTCTTATTAGCCAGAGTATGACAATAGGAAAATAATGTAAACTTTGATGTCCATTCAAAGTACTAAGAGAATGAAAAAGAAAACGGCAAAGAAAGGCTGCCCTTTAAATGATTGATGGGCTGTCTGGAACAGGTACAGTCTAAATTAGACGCATTTGTATAATTGACCTTCTGAATGAATGTGGATTAAATTTGATGATGTCACCATTTGAATAAAGACATCTGTCTTTTCTTTATTTTTTCTGGTTTGTTCTATTGGAATCCAGAGACAATTAAGCAAGTACTTTGCCATGTATCATGACTTTCCAAAAAACTGATACGTGGTTTGGAGGTAAAGTAAGTTCTTACAGGCTGTACCACTTGGGTGTGCAAAGTATTTCCATGTGAGCATTGAGTTTATTGGGCCATTGGAAAAGATTTGTAGTGGTTTACATTGCAGTACTGAATAGAAGCCCGGGCCGAAATCGAGGTCTCTTACTGAGAATCCTGCAGTAAAGAGCTCTTCCTTTTTGTTGGCGTTCTGGTCTAAACAAATGAATCAGAAAAATAAGAAGTTCTCTGGAAGCAACGTGACTTTCCCAAGGTCACGCAAATCTCAGTGGCAGAGCCTGCCTTAGTAGCCAGGTCGTGTGGTTTTGAGTTGTGTGGTGCCAACTCAGGGCCAGCTGGACCATGTGGTCTCCTAATGCAGGATGTAACTGGTGCTGAGTTTTGGGGAAGAAAGTTTAAAAAGTACATGTATACACATTTATATTGGTATCAAAAATCAGTGCCATCTTCAGCAGCAGCGTGGAGTAATAGTAGTTCCTCTATGTTGCTGTTTTTCCTGCGGCAGAAAGAAACTAATAAAAACTGTTCTCATTTTTTTTTTTTTTTTTGCTGACATGCTGGCTGAAGAAGGTTTGATATCAGTATTTTGTCAGGAACTTTAGTGAACTGACAGGAAAGGAGATGTTATTTATTAGTGTCTAAAACAAATAAATGCAAATAAGCACAAATAAATACTACTGTTTTGCAAAGCTGAGGAGAATCCCTATAAAGTGAAGTCACTTTCATTTCATCTGTCTGGTTTGTTGAAATAGTGGCCTATGAAGAGAAAAAGGTTACTTTTTGAGATTTAATGCCCTGAAAATTTACAGGCTTGATGCTTAAGCAGTAATAAGTGGAGCATTAAGGCATTTCTGGGGATTAATGACTGGCTGGGAGGAGTTGATGGCTCGAAGAATAGCGAAGGACCATTAACCTCCACTGGTCATTAATCTTGGAAGACTGCCTTGAATGCTGAGGTCATTATTGCTATTAGAAAATAAATATTTGAGGAGGGGAAAAGAGGAAGGATCATACATACTTCTAAAATACATGGTCTGAATGGCTTAGTAGCTAGCTCGTGTCTATTGCATGTCATGCTAGGTGAACAGTCACTAGCAGTATTAATCTACAAGCTTAATAATAGTTTTGATTTCCACTGCTTAGGTTGCTTTTATTCTATTCTCTAATTCAGGCTATAACATTGGGATAAATACAGCCTCAGAAATGTGAATGTAACGTGTGTAGCTGCATGGTTAGAGAACAGGCCATGTAACACTGCTTCCGACTTTGCTTTCATGCTTAAATGGGATGTCGTAGCTGCCACTAAATACCCTTTCTTCTGCAGAGTCCCTGTTCCCTGTTTAGGCACACGTTGCTTGCTCGTGTCTCGTTCCCCTGACCCTGTCAAGGGACGTATCTTTCCTTGTCTTCAGCAGTGGTGTTCTCTACAGTTCTTTTGCGGAATAGTATGGTGTAGCATTTTATTGCCAGCTAGCCGGACTGGCTCTGTATATAAAAAGATCTAAAAGTGGCATTCTGTCTGTCAAATACAAGTGAAAATCAAGCTGGTAATGCTGCTGCTCTTCGCAATTTGTGACCTTCAGCTGCAAGCCACAGAACAGCGGCACCTGGAATAGCGGATGCACAGAGTTAACTGGAAACAGATGTTTCTAGCGACCTCCAAAATGCAGTGCTTTTATACACTGTTTACAACATGAGTATTTTTCATCCTTACCACTCTTTGCCCTAATAAAGGAGTACCATCGGCTGAAAATCAGCCTGTTTTTATCTTTATTAGGGTTATAATGCCTAGGGTTATAAAACTGAGTGAACAAAACATTTGTTACTTTTTTTCATCTGTTTTATTCCATTCAGCATAGCTTTTTGTAGATGCTTAATTTATTTTCTAGGTTAAACTTCCCTCCTCTCAAGTTCTCTCATCGCAATGAGCTGTCAAGGGATATACTCATGGTCATGGATATACTGCTGCTCATGGATATACTGATGATCAGTCATCTGTTCTGTGCATATAGGTATATATAGGTATAGGTAACTGCTGCTTTTAGTGTTCCTCAGGATGATGTTATGTCACACTCTTACTCTCAGCACCGTAAATTACTTGTGACTTCGTAAATGCTACATTTTGCCAAGATTTTCAGTTCACTTGAAAATGTGTGTTCCTCTGTATTAGGTACCACCTTCAGGACAATGTGTCCAACCTTCTAGGACTACTGAAGGTCAGCAGAAGAATTTGGAGGTTATCCTTTGATATTAGGCATAGTTATCCCTGCTAAAAAGTGGAAAACCCGTTGCTCACATCCAGCACTTGCTTAAGTCAATGGAAGATTATCTTTGGATTCTGGGAAGCTGCAGAGGAGGTTTTGGGGTGGCAGATAGCAGGTAATGTGTCTCATTTTATCTTTGTCTCAGTTGAGGAACCACCTGCTGTATGCTCCATTCAGTAGGTATTCACTCACCAGGAATGTTCATGGAAAATAAAGAGACAGGAAGCTCAAGGCATGTATGAAGAAGGGTCACCTAAGATATAACCTTTATGGTGTAGAAGCCTGTATTTAAATAACTTTCTGTCTGCATTTCTAGAGGATGCAGACACAAATAACTTGGGAATGTATTTTATTTTCTTTAACTTTACATTATTCATAATGGTCACTTAAGAGCTTGAAATTAAAGCCTCTTTTCCTCTTTCCCTACTGATTTTACACTTTTTCTTTTGGCAAACACTGATTTCTTCTCCACCCTCTGTGTTTCTAATGAACCCTGAAATTACCATAGCCTCTTTTGTTTCCTTCTTGATGCACTGTCAGCATTGGTATTACAGAAGATGCCCTAGTTGTTTCTGTTTCTATGACTTTGAGTCTTTATCCAGGGAAACGCTAGCTCTGGTTTCCTTTGATTGCTTGAGAATCTCTTTCAGTTATTGTTGTTATTAAGGTGTGTATTGTTTTTGCATTATGTCAAGGATTTGCAATTCAGTTCAGTGTTCCTGAATTCAGTTTCCTTGATACCTTCAGCACTTTAATGAAATAATTAAAAATAAATAAATTGTTGGTCAACGGTTCACATGGTACAGCCTTTCAAAATGAGTGTAGGTGAGCATCCTTGCATCTGCTGGTTCTATACCCATAGCTGCTTATGTGGGGAAAGCCAAATGCCATCTACCCTTTTTACTCAAGGGTAAAGGCAAAATTAATACTTGTAATATACTCAATATGTTAACACACTTGGGAGTTACGCAAAACCAAATCTATATGTGCTCCTCGAAAACCAGATTTGAAGATTAGGAAAGATCTTTAAGATCATCTAGTCTGACTTCCTGCAAACTCTTGAGTAAACATCCCTGCTTTGAGTTCAAAGTGATTGAATTAGTATGTACCATTTATGAAAGAAATTCTCACTGTTCATATGTGAACTTAAGAAGATACCACACATACAGCTGTAAGCTTGACAAATCTGTAATTTGTCTAATTTCATGCTTGAGATTCCATTTTTTCATACTTGAATTTTCAGTTTGTGCTTCCAATTGTAGTATGATGCTGTCTAAAGTATTATCTATCTTTTGTCTGTGCTGTAATCTTACTGTAAAACTACTCTGTAATCTTCCATTCAAAAATATAGTTTTTTTTTTTTTTTTTTTTTTTTTTTTACTATATCTGCTTTCTCCAACTTAATTGTCTTGCAAAAAAGTGAGAATTTCAGTCAACTCTCCAGTCATCAGGAAGCTTGAAGAGAAGAAATGATTGAAACAGCCATTGCTTTATAGTTGTCTTGCACAGGAAGGAATATCTGAAACCAAAGAGCGTGGAGGTAGCAACAGCAAAATCAAGTTAAAAACTTCCTTAACAGCTGTGCGTAATACTACATTTGAAAGTATGAAAAACAGGCTGAAAGTCATCTTTCTGGTTCATTTTTTAAAATCTGCCTCTTCCTACTAAAACATTTTAAATGGAAAACTTTACCACAAGTGAAAGATGAATTAATCAATTTAAGCCTAAGGCAAGACAAGGTATATGTCAAGCTACAAGTTTTTGGTGAAAAGCTGTCTGCTGCTGTGGTTGATGTGTGCGAGTTGCATAGCAAGCTATGCAATGAAATTGAAAGCTTAGGAATAAATACATGTCTGGTGTTGAAAAGTGAATGGAACAGACTTGTACTGCCACTGAGTGCTCCCAGAAAAGACTTTTGCTTGTAGAAATGAAAAATTAATGAGAAACAGGCGACAACTTCAGCATCTTGTTATACTGAAGGAAACTGCTACCTGTAGCTCTTTCATAATTGGAAAACCAAAAGAGCTATCCAGAAATCAATAGAAAGGTTCTTGTTTCTTTGAGCTTTTGCATCTGAGTCACAACACTCCCAGGTGTGTGCAGTGTTTAACTGATTCCATGCTTATTTTTGACGTATGGATAGCCAACGTTAGGCTGGCACCAAGTAGGTTCGTAGTCATTCAGCTGCAAAATGCTTGAAAGAATTTAGGTGCCTTCATGTGAGCCATTATTCACAGAGAGCATTCACAGCTCTCCCATTTAGATGTGTTTGTGAATTTCCTTTGTCAAATAATAAATGCGGGGCATAAAGGAGGGCTGCATTTCCACAGTATTGGAATATGGGATATCATTGGTTTAAAAAAAAAAAAAGTGGTTTCAAAGGTAGCTTTGTAACTTCTGCATGAATTTTATACCAAGGGGAAAGCAGCGAGCTCTCAGTGTAGAACTACTTCAGCATTTTCTGCCAGTTCCACTGTTTTCTAGAAGTCATCATCACAGCTGTAGCCATAAGTGGAAATCAGTGATATTGAATTTGCTGAGGTGCTGGTAATCAAAACCTAGCAGGTAATAATAGAGGCAGGCTACAATGATGATTAACTGGACTACAGTTGTTCTGCAGGAAAGGAAATTTTATGGGAACTTGAAGTCTGGGCCAGAAAATAACTGAGACGATGACATTGAATGAGTGCAAAAAAACAATGACCATTTTGGAGGCGTAAATGCTTAGACTAAGAATACAAACATCCTGGTGACAGCAATATATCACATCCTTGGTTTTGCCATGGCAATTTGCTTGAATAAGCCTCCTTTGATACACCAAGACGGTGAGATGTTGTATCCAAACTAGCCTGTCCTACAAGGAAAAGAATACAGAACCAGTAAACACCAGACGTGAGCATTACCAGTTTGGGGCAGAATTGTCATCTCTGCTAGTCATTATAGCTCTGACAGTAACCATTAACAGATAGCTCCTAACAGGAGAAAAGTTAAAGGAAACCCTACGTGAGGTAATTACAAGCCTAAAAAATGTTAAGCAGACTTTTGAAGTTTATTTTTTTAATTTACCAAAACTTTGTATTGACTTTTCTAAAGTAAAATTCATATGCTTGATGTGGTTAAATGTATTTGTAAAGGTCAATCTGAAATTATAATTTCAATAGCAATGACTTATTTTAGATCGGTTTTTATATTCTCTGCATATTCTTCTGATATGGTGACTAAAAAATGTTCTCTATGTGAACAGGTAAATGAATTCATCACATAGGGATTAATGAAAGACAAATATAGCAATGTTGATTGCTCTGTGAGGTAGCACACTTGTTTATGTTTGAAACTGTTGTAAAATGGTTCTGCATCTGATTGTTCCTAATCTCTGCTTCATTAAGTATTTAAAAATTCCATGAAAAATTAAGAATTTTGCATAAGTATTTAGATGCTTTGTTACACAAACTCGGTTATTCAGACTTTGAGCAAGTCTTCTTTTTTGACGGGATAAATAAAATATTGCCAAGTAGAACAGTTTTGCTGCTCTACTTGAGCAGAAAAATATATTCACAGATAAGAGGGCAGGAACTGGTAAATTGAATCATTTCATTGTTGTTTTATTATTGTTCCCTCTATTTTTTTGTTGACTGTCCCCAATTCATATTCTCCCTTTAGACCATTGGCTATATGACTCCTCACCTTTCTAAAGATTTTATACATACCTTGAAACCTCAAGCCATTCACTGCTAGTTTTCTGTTAAATGTACGCTGACCCTTTTATTCTGGATTTTTTTTTCTGAACCCTATGTGACTTCATTTAGATCCTCGATACTGCTGCTTCTTTCATATCAAGTTACTACTTTTGATAATCTCTTGCAAAGCAACCTTCATAAATGCTTGTTTATTTTAATAATAATGCATGAGTAGCTGTAACTTGCTGACACATTTTGTTCATTCTTTAATTCTGCGGTCTAAAGCCTCTCTGTACATAGTTAATCAAATGTTTGGATTTGTCATCTGAACAGTTGAAAAATCGAGAAGTGATGACAGTTGCAAATGGAAAGTATTTGAGTATTTATGAGAGACATGTACTGATTGTCTCAGCAAGGACCTTTCATACTTTTTCAGTGCTTCTTATTTCTGATTTGCATCAATTTTGATTCGTTACCTGGAGTTGCAATTGGTAATCCTCCCATTTCTGAGATAGCTTTGATCGTGTGTTCATGGAGGACTTTTTGAACAATCTCATTCTCTATGACCAGAATAATCCAAAAGGAAAAAAATGAAATAGTAATCACTGTACCATTTAGCTTGTCTTTAATTAATTTGTGGATTTATTTCTGTAAATTATATATTTTTCTTTATTCAGTTTCAACTGTGATACACTTTTGGCTTTGGAATGAAGAAGAGAGTTTGTATGTAACTTTAGAAAGGAGAATAGATTTCTTCATGGTTATGAACAGTATGGTCCAATCTATTTATGGTATTTAAGTGAGATGGAAGAATAGCCGGTGAACCAGGTTTAATAACAGTTTTTGTTTGGACCCTATTTATTGAAAGTTCTAAGAAATTTAGATAAACTTCTAATTTGGATCAAAATTAGAACTGCTCAGGAGTTTGTAGAGCAAAGAGTTTTTCTTCATGCTTTCCTTTTGATACCTCTAAAAATATTCATCCAGATTTTCTGTAATTCTGAGAAGAATCATCATTCCAGCAATATATGGAATAGCCTGTTGTTTGTTTTTCTGCTCAGTCAGATACAGGGCTTTTTGGGTGTCTTGAAGCAAAATTTTGAAACATTGCCCAGTCATTTGTGGAAAGAATTGAATTCATAGGCTTGAGTTGAGGGACTAATTCAAAAGAGTTTCGCACTCTGACTGGCAAAGGATTATAAATGAGTGTATCTGTCAGCTGCAGACAGTGAAGACAAACGGCAAAGTGAAACTTTGATAATGAATGTATTATCATCTGTTGTTGTTCAAGAATCATTCAGTTGGCTTCATGGACTATGAAGTTAAATTGTTTCTCTTCCTTTCTTACTCGTCTTCGCATCACACCACTGAAAACCAGTTTACAATTTTGTAGGTGAGTTACAGGTATCTAAACAAAGTGGTTGGCTTCTAAGTTAGACTTGGAGAGCAAGGTTGTATTAAGTCTTAAAAAAAAAATTAAAAAAATCTAGCATTCTGTTAGTTCAAGGGTTAAACATCATGAAAAAGTGTCAGAAGGAAGTGCCATCATGTTATTCTAGTCTAAGTCTTAACATGTGGTGAGTTCTTTTGTGTCTTTAGTTGTTCGTGTTGTGGTTTTTGTTTGTATTTTTATCAGCAGCAGTTTTTGACTGCCAAAGATGTCACTTGCACAGTATGCCTGTATGTTAGTTTTATTCTATTTGAATGCAGTGAGCTTCTAAATATCTTGTAAATCTATTTTTCTCCGTGTAAATGGAGAAAAAAAAAAAAAAACACATGCAAATTCTGCCATTATATTCAAAATCATATTCAAGTAGCATATCACATTTCTGGTCTATTTGGGTTTGATATAACATTCCTTCAAATAATTTAATCTTTTTACATAAGCAACATAGTTATTTCTGTCTTCATATTGACTCCTAATTGTTGCATTTCAGAAGATGAAAATACCATTTTACAGGAAGTATAGTCATACTGTCTTTCAGATCTAAACATCTGTTGATATGAAAAGCAAATTATTCTTGCAAATTATGTAAGCCTGTGAAATTAAATAAACTCTAATGAATATTTTTTCCTTGCAAATCGGCTTTTGTGTTGTCAAAATAAGACAGGATTTCAAGTAGTTAATTCCAATTACAACTTTTCACAGCTTAAATGTTACTGTATTTTTACAGAATTAGTCTTAACCCTTGGCCTTTGACTTTTATCCACTCAAGCAGGCATTTTTCAATTAATAAGACGGCTGGCATCGTAGCAATGAATATAGATAGGGAAGCCTGCAATTAATAGATAACCTGAAACAATAGTTTAAATAGCCCATGATTGAGCTTATTTAATATGTAAGGAGTTTTTCCTCACTTAAAACAAAGAATAAGTGAATGTGTGAGGGATTACCAGCATGCACCAGGGGTGTGCCATTGTCTGGGCTGAAAAGAGCTGTGCATCTGTAGATAGTTGATAATTCAGATAATTATTCATTTGTGTGTAACTGACTATTTCATAGTAAGAGAGGGGTACAAGTTTGGGGCTTTATTTTGTCTAAATTAGATAGGGAAATGATTAATTACAGAGCTGTATTTCGTGTCAAGTTGTGAATAAATATGTTTAGCATTAGTATGGTTGTTTACAAACAAGAAACCCACACCGCTTGCCAACAGTTTGATTAAAAAAAAATTATTCAATTCATCACTAATTCTCTGTAGGAAAGATCCTTACATTTGTGTGGTTTGGCATATTGTAATTAGATTCTTTTAAAACATTTTAATTAGGCTGAAGTAAACCAGAATCCTCTTGTCTGCTGTTTGCAAACACTCTAAGGTGTCACCAAGGTAAGAGCTGCTGAGAGTCCTGCAGGGTTTCTTGGCTTTTGGGAAGTGCTCAGCTTTCATTTTTTAGAGTGCGGCCCCACTTAATTGATAGATGGCCTTATCAAATCAAATAATGAATCGAAGCAGCAGTTCTTCTAGTTTTTCAACTACGTATTGGTGCCCTAAAGACCAAACGTAGTACAATACTTCAGAGTAGCATCTCAGAACTGTGATTATTTGCAAAATTTTCCACCCAAAAGAGCAGCGCCTTTTAGAAAAAGGATTTGTTGGGAAGGTTTGCAGTTCTTCTGGCTTTTGTGCCAACACCACTGAGAACCAGTGAGTTCTTGTCCCTTTCAAAGGACATGGATAAGATCTTTTGAGCACACCTCATCGTCTTGCTTCCCAGAACTGCAGTTGGTCAGTAGGACCAGTACTGGTGAGAATATATCCACACACTGCTGTGGTGCTGCCTGCAGGTAACCACATTTATTCAGCATTACCTTTGTGGAGGTGAATTATATCACTAAAATGGCAACTAGAGTGAATTAAAAGACAATTGATTGAAATGCATGTGGATTGGCTTTCAGGGCCAGTGCATCAGTTCTCTGTTGAACTGCCACCATTTCGTAGCTGCTGGATTGGGTTAATTGCTGTTACAGCGCAGTGTCGTTGCTGTTGCTGTTACTTCAGGTATTTCTTCGTCTACACTGGCTCTTGATGGACCAGGACTCCACTGTGCCAGACAGTGTATCAATGCAGAATAAAATCCAAGTCTCTAATTCAAGGAGCTCACAGTTTTAGGAGATGATTTTGCATTACAGCCAAGTCCTATTACGTGGAAAGGCGAGGTCTTGCTCCTCTGTCCTTCCATTCCTGCTTTAATTGGATTATAGCCATTAGAGGAACCTGTACCCTAAGGTTCCAGCATGGTCCAAGGTGGAAAATGGAGATGGAGAGCTGCAATCACAGAGATTTCAGCTTGCCAGTAGCCTTACCTTTGTCAAGCCGTGAGGTTGAGGATGTCATGACTAAAAGGTGTCAGGGGAATGGAATTGGGGAATCTTAATGGAAAGCTTCCCTTAGACATGAAACTCAGCATGAGAAAATGCATTAGGTTGACTGTTTGAGCTTAGCCAGAGGCTGCCATCAGCTGGCAGTACAGAATGAGGCAGGAAGCTACCTTTTTGATGCCTGAAAGGAGAGGGTGGGGATGGGATTGTGGTGGGCCATTAAGGACCTTGAAAGTGAAGGCAAGGCTTCTGTGATTAATCAGCCCTGCTATGGCAGACTGCGGCTCAGCGTGAAACACCCACTTGGAAACATTTTTATGTAATCTCTCTTTCGAATTCGCTTTAGCTACTACTGTGCTTAAGTACTTAAAAAGTGATTAGCAAAAACTACAACCAGCCAATGCATGCATTAAATTGTTTCTGCCTGCATTAATTTCCTTGCTTGTAACCATTTATATTATTATCTTTTGAAACAGAGACTTTGAATTTGCATTTTTTTTTTATACAGCTTTGCCCAAATTGTGATAGGTTTTAGGCTCTGTGTGTGTCAGAAAACAAGGTGTGTTAGGTGATGAAAAGGATTCCCTGATAAGGGGAAACTTCTCCTTTCCATGTACTATTCAGCAAAGAAATACAAAAAGTGGCCACAAGAGGGTCATAAACCTGTAATTTCACTTCTATGCTACCAGTTTGTAGAATAAGCAATCTGCTTTGCATATGCTTGTTTATCTTATTTTAAACCAAAAACTACGAGAGAGTTCTGGACTTAACTGTTCACTTAGTATTTAAAATTACGATTGATTGTTTTTTGCAGCAGAGTAAGATTCTGAAACAGTTTGGGAGTTGTTTTTTTTTTTTCCCCTCTTTGGATTCCTGCACCAAGGAACCACTGTTAGGTTGCCAATATCTTACAGTATTGATCGCTGCAGACAATCTGAATGTAGAAGTCTGTTACTGAAGCCAAATGACAGCTGTTGGCTGTGTGATAGATGGACAGTTTTTATTTGCTGAGCATTTGTTTTGAGCATGCTTAGTTTCAAGTGTTAGGACTGGATGCATTTGAGGCTCATTCAGACTTTTTTTTTTTTTGTCATTTAATGTGAGAGTTTAAGTTAATGGGTATCTGGATATTTTAGGTACTTTAGAAAACTGAGAAAACTGAGACTGGCTCTCCTAGATATGTTTTCCTTGCCCAAACTGCCAAACCTCTTGTCAAGGAGAGCGACATGGCTAAATGAGACACCTACCATTCCATGTGTTGAACCTCACTGAAATATAAGTAGACTGATTTACATGGGTCTCCTGTTCATTCTAATGTGTATGACTCTCCATGGCTGCCTTGAACATCTCAGCCTTGATTACTCTAAAGTTAAGTTATTTTATGCTGGTTTATCTGTGATTATTTTATGCTCACTCCATCTGTTTCTTAATGTAGCTCTATAACTTCTTTCACAGTTCAGATTCACTGATTATATCACTTTGGGGTTGCGGTTAAAACATTTGACTTTTTATTATAAGATGCTTTGATAAATTTGTGAAAAGTGTCTGGTAGATCATTATCGAATAATTATTTCTCTGAAGCTGGTTCCTTTTTTGAATACAGAAAACATGTGGAAAAGTTTACCAAAAATAAACATGAGAGGTTAGATTATTATGGGGAATAAAGTAACATCACTGATTTGTAGTTATCAAAGAGTGAGGCTGTTTTCCCCCCCTTGTTATAAGGGGAAAAAAAAAGTTGCATTTTATGATTTCACAAGTAGCAAGACCATCCAAAAAGGATGTAGAACCACTTTGTCAGCTCCTGAGTCATCCCATTTCATAATAATACAGATCTTAGCTTAGCATCCTATTTGCAAGGATGTTATTACTGGCCATTAATTTTTAAACTGTCATATTTTTTTTAGTTTAAATTACTTTATCTGAACCTTGCAAACAATAAGGTTCATCATCCGTCTTTCAGCAGCACTGTTCTCAGCCTCTCTGCCAGAGAGGCCAGTTTTCCAAAGAGACTTTTACTGAAAAAAATTTGTCCCAGAACATTTAGGTGGTAGCAAGTCCTGATAGTTGGCTACTGTTGTGCCAACTGGGGAGGTTGGACGTGGTGAGAAGTAGTCTGCCACACTTCTGTTGGCTGGGAGGCTGTTCAGCAAGGTAGGAAGAAATTGCCCCTAATTGTGCTTACACTGTCTTCCATCTGGGGCTTGGTATGTCCCAGGGAACTTGTTCTATTCCCTATGAGTGCCCATTGCTTAATGAGAAAGCTTGATGAAGCAAGAGCAGGGCATACATAAGCTATTCTTATATTTGCTCTCCATGTGGACATAATGATACACCTGAATTCAGTTCCCATTTTCTGATTGGAGCCCTATCCAGAAAAGGATAGGAAAGAACAAGGAATTTAATAGTATTAATTTTTTTAAAAAAAATGTAGTCAATATCACCTATTCTGATTGCCTGTCCTGTGCCACATACTTCAACAATATTACACGGTAACTGCTGAGATGAGGAAGCATATAATATATATATAATTAGTATAAATAGTATGATAAAGAAATGATGGGTATCCGTTTCTTTTTAATGGAAGAGCATAACTGCATTGACTGAGACTTGGATCTGTCTTGATCCAACCTTCTGTCTCCAATGGCAGCCAAAGACAGCTTCCCAGAGAATAGCGTAAGAAAAGGACAAGCGTGTGAGGGCACTTCTGGTATGTTCCTCCTGCTTTCTAGTGATCTTTGATATCCTTGTATTTACCAGCCTCTGGCTTTCCTTCCATGAATTTATAACTATATTCTGGACTCATGTAAGTTTTTGACATACACAATAACCCGTGGCAATCAGTCCCACACAAGAACTATGTGTTGTATTTAAAAATGACAGTAAAAGTGCCCCTTTATTTTCCCCTCATCTCTGGCATTACAGGAACTGAGGGCTAGGCAATGAAATTACCTGGAGGCAGGCACTAAGTGATTGCGCGCTGTTCCTTTTCCTCTTGCTACTCGCAGTCTTTCCTATGTAACCTCCTTCAGCTTTCCTTTTTCTAAGATGGAAAGCCCTGGTTTATTTGTTTGTTCTGTATACAAAGCTTGTTCAGTATCTGTTACCCTTCTTTGTACCTTCCTTAGTTTTATTATTTCCGTTTTGATTTTACTTATGTGTTAATAGTTAGCTGATTTTTATTTGGTAGTAATTCAAAACTAATGAGCACAGTAATTCAGGTTTTTGATGACTACCATGTTACCGTAAAAGAATGGTTTCTAATTATTTGGAGATTTCAGATGTGTATATGCAGTTCAGTACCCGTGACAAGGCATTTTTGTACTTTAATTAAGCTTCTGGAATTACAGAATTCCCTTCTAGAAGTTCATATTGTCTCACTAAGAAAAACAGTGTGACCTAGATAGCAGTTTCTGTAGCATTTAATTTTCTTCTGCATGGGGAATAGATGTCAGAGATGTTTCTCAGGTGACAAACTAGGAAGATCCCAAGTCTCCCTAGAGCAGAAGAGTTGCTGTTCTTCATCTGTTTTCTCCCTTGAGATGGATACAATTGCTTAGTATTTTGATGCTCCAGATAAAGATCGTGTTTCTGTCTTTAAGGGTATTTTTAAAGAGGGGGAATAAAGATGGTTTCAATCGGTATTGGTTTCAGGAAATAAATCCCTTGCCATAATGGTTTGAAAAGTAGTATTTGGGCCTGTCCCTTCCCTAAACGAAGGAGTAGAGCTGAACACGCAATGATGGAAAAAGTAAATGGCAGGGGTATAGTGGTGTGAAGTCCTCTGGTGTGAGTGTTTTGACACATGGAGTCCTTCTTAAAATCCAGCTCCTGGATTTTTGTTCCTTCTTCAAACAGAAGAGGAAATCTTCACATAAAGTGACTTCCCAAGTTTCAATAAACAGAGAAATCCTAAGACTACTTCAAAGATTGTGATTTTTTCTTGTTTTAAAAGAATTTTGGAAAAAATAAAATAAAATGATCGGTTGAAATGTTGTACTTTGTTTAGAAATTTGACTGGTATTCCTCAAACTTCATTCACAAATTAGTGAAAGTCAAATCAATGACCAGCCAGCTAGAGAGAAGGTGCACTTGAGATTTATTGTGTGCATTTTTAACTGGCTTTTGAATTAAAAATAAAGACTTGAACTAACCGTCAAATCAACAGGTCTATTTAGTCAAATGTTTTTTTGTTTTGTTTTGTTTTTTTGTTTTTTGTTTGTTTGTTTTTTGGATCTTCATGATTGTATCATTTAACTGCAGCTTGAGTAACTTGCCAAGTTTCTGTGACACTAAAATGCATTGAGCAGTGTAATTTACTGTTAAAAGAATTCATCTGACAGTACCTGTCCTAGGGTTTGAGTATTGCACGAGTTCCATATTTATCTATCCATGTTCTCCAGGTACACTCTTTTCAGGAATATTCCTTTTTTTGAGTTTGATGTATTTTTTTTTTTTTGTATTTTTTTTTTTTTTGCCTTTTGACACATCATAAAGCCTGATGAAACTGTACACAGATCCATCCTTGGGCACAGGATATTGCTGAGACAGGAGAAACGTGTGCTTCCTGTTGTATGGCATTGCTTAAATAATGATCACATGGCTACGTTATTTTACAGAAAGCTGATTATTGTTAATCAGAAATCTAATTTGAACTAAAGACACTAAGAAAATAAATCTTTAGTGCAGAGGCAAAATTCAGCAAATAATGGATCAATTTGAGTAGACCTTTTACAGTCATGCTACTGTATAGACCATCTTAGGTAAGTGGATCACCAAATATACCTCGCTCCAAGTATACGTCGCTCACCAAATATACCTATGAGAGGGGTGGCGTGTGTGCATCTTGTTTTTGCTTCAGCGAAATCCCCCCAAATCAAACCTAAACATGCAACTATGCTTGATTCTGCATGCACAAAGAGAGATTTAAATGAAATCTGAAATACTGCACACTTGTCTTATACGGAGGAACTCTTCGTGTGTGTTGTTTTGCTCTTGCAATAAGCAGTCATGTAAGTAGTCCTCATCCCTTCATCTTATTTTGATCTGCATTCTGATCGGCTTATCCAGGGGCTTGATCTTCTTGAAGCTCAGATATTTAAATGATAGTCAGAACAAATTTAATTTATGCTCTTTTGTTCCTTGTACCCATGATCTGATATAAAACTTATCCCCTCATATTAACACCAAAAATTCAGTTGTTTTAGGAACTGCCAGGTGCATTCCATCCCCAAAACAGTGCTAAAAGCTGTTGTTTTGATTCTCAAATATACTTCAGAATAGTACTTCGTGGCCTCAACTTTTTTCTTTCTCTCTTTCCTTACTCTTGTAAGGACTGAGGTGTTCCTGGTAGTCCATCCTGAGCTGTCTTTGGTGTCAGAGCCCTCCATTGCTTACCTGAATGCTTTTCTCACCCCATCAAGGGGCCACAAACAGGATCTGGTTTATCGGCAGAGTATCACTGTTGAATGATTTTCAAGCCAGCAAAACCCAATGCAGTTGTGTCCTGTTCTAGACCCTGAATTTGTGGTAATCAGCAAAATCTCAAGACTGTAGGCTATTTTAGCGCATCAGAAGCTGAAGCTGCAAAGTTTTGATTTTACAGAATTGTGGTGTTTGGGATTTTTACTGTGTCACCAAAGGAGTTGCATTGCTGAAAGGGCTTCCCCCAGTGCTGGACTGGTGTGCAGGCCAGAGGCTGCCATCTCACCAGCCATGCAAGAAAAGGGCATGACATACAACAACTGGGTGTAGCAGAAACCAGGCATTCACTCTCAGAGAGACTTAGGTTCCTCAGGAACCTCTCAAACAGAAGCCAAAAAATAGCATCAGAGAAAATACTTAATGTGCTTTTCCTACCTGTCAACCGGCCTTCACCCCATACTACAAGAAAGTCAGAATTTTGTTTTGGGGATTCATCAGAGTTCCTGTCCTGCTGTGATATTATGGCACATTACTAAGGAATTTTAAACCCTGGCCCACTTTAAAATAGTCAAAAAAAAATCAAAATTGCATGGTATTAATATTTTCTGACTGCAAGCATTCTTGCATTGCTTCTAGATGACTCATCCTTCTTAACTTTATCACCTCCAGACTTTGAAAGTTCCATCCCAAAGATGGAAAATATTATTTAGCTTCTCATTTTATAAAGTAAAATAAGATGGTTTGACTTTAAGCAGAAAAAAAATAACCCTGCTCTTCTCTCAAGGGGGATTTTTATATTCCCTTTCCACATTGAGTTGCACTGTCCTCTAGTGGAGATTTTAAGCAATTTTTTCTGTATTTGTGTCTCTATCTCCCTCTCTGATACAGTAGGTTTAATCTTTATTTGCAAATGAACTATAAATGTTGCATTATATAAGAAGCTAGTGGATTATATTAAGATTTCAAATCTGGATAAGAAAAAGTGATATTTGACCCGCAGTCCATTTTATAGTAATACAGGGACATTTAAAAATGTTTGACTTAGCGGTTGGAGCAGAAGGGTGGAGTAAGGATGCAAATTTACGGCATCTGGTTTTTGTTGCGTGGTATTGAAAGTTGCAGGTAATCTGCCTCTCTCACGTTGAAACAAATGCTGGAAGGTGTGAATAAATGAATAATAAAGGCCAGTGGAAAAATAAGAAGGATTAAATACACCCTGTTAGATTGGAAATGAAGAAACTCACATCCCATGTTATTCATGGCTTTGTTTTATTTCTCAGTATTGCCTGATAGTATGCTGCAGGCTTGCTTTTCTTTTCTGTTTTCTGGAAACTTCATGGATTAGTCTGGTAAAAAAAAAAATATATGTATTTTTGAGGACGTAAAATTAGACCCTGCTGACCAAAAGGACTGGGAGATATGATGCATGTTTTAACCTCAGAGAGCACTAGGAGCCTCCAGGCAAGAGCACGTTTGCCAACTGTAGCATGCAAAGCAACTGCTTCAAAGTAGATGTGACCCGTGCCATCCAGGAGAAGAAATCTTGACAAATGTAGGCTGTTTCATAGTGTCTGGGTAGGTTTTTAGCTGATGAAAGAGTTGGGAGTGGCCAAAACATGAATTTAGTTAACTTGAGATGTAAAGGCGTGGGTTTTTTTTTCAGATTTCAGTCAAAGCAAACTGTAAGCAAGCGATTTCCCCGTGTAGCTTTTAATTTGCTGCAGATGTGATTTTACTGACAGTTGCTGAATAGCTTCTTTTCAACTAAAATAAATGGATTGAGCTTCAGAGCAACAGTTTACAGCAAGGTCAGATTATATTGGTGATTTTATAATAATATTTATAGTTCCTGGTGTACATGCATCTCTGTGTGCATATAAGGGAAAAAGATGCATACAGAGTCCCTAAGACATGTGTCTGACACTGCTAATGGATGGAAAACTGTTGCAAGCCTTTCATGCTGTTATCGGTGTAGATGATGTTTTGTGTGTTGTTTTTTTTTGAGACAGTCTCATAAAAATGTACACTAACAGAAATTTGGTTTTAGGGGATTTGAGTATTAGAATAATTACATTTTTGAGCTTTCTCTGTTGGACATCGTGAAATATTTTATTTTATGATTAAATACATTTAAAAAACCAACAACTTATGTTCCAATATACATTTTCAGTAATATTCAGAAGAGAATGTGCTGTAAAATCATGGTCTTGGTGATTTGTGGGCTGGACAGGTCTCTAGCTGAGGTTTTGCCCACACGTTTTTTATGTGCCTATTCTGATCCTGAAAAGCAAGAGCTGAGGAAAAGATTTCACAGCTGGCATAAGCTGACATGAGCCTGTGTTAACAGGGAAGGTCATTCCCACTCCATCCCAGGCCCTAACAGCTGTCGAAGGCTCTCCCTCGCCTTGGGCCAGTGCTGTCCACAGGCTTAGTGGGTGCTACTCTGAGCACAGGGGAGGAGGGAGGCTGCCCTCTTTGGTGGCTGCCCATGCTTAGACTGTCTTAAAGCAATTACCGGACCTCAGGTTAGTTTGCAGTCGTGCTGGAATTGGAGTTTTATATGAAATTCAGAGTTTCACCAAATATGAAGCTTCTGCCATCGCTCAGTGCTGCAGCGTGTTGCTCTCCGAAGTCTGCTCTAGTTGTTCTGTGGCGGTAACAAAGGTGAAAAATGAAAGAGCAAGAACAACTTGCAAGTGTCAAGGTTTTGTCCTCTCTATTTCTGCATATAGATGTGTGGTGTTAGTGCAGAAGGATGTTCAGCAGACTGGAGTGCAGAGCTGCAGACAGCCAGACGGCCTGCGTATAGATTTCTAAATGGGCTTTAGGGAAGGTGGAGTGCTTTATAGGTGCTGCCTGGTGTCATCCTGAAGTGTACAGTGACCTGATGCCATTGTGCATTTTGTTACGGCCTAGGAACATTTTAGAATAATAATAATAAAATACAGTAAATGCATTTTTCAAGTGCAGGCAGGTATGTGAAGCTGAGCTTCTGCTGCGCCTGCAATGCCCTTAATTGCTTTCAACTGGCAGCCTCGTGGGTTGTGTCAGTGATCCACAACAAGTCTAACAGCAATCTCTTAGCACAATTACTTCAATTACTACAGAAATATATTTATTTGGGGTGTATTTTTTTATTTTTGGTGCCAGATAGAATTGCAGGCTGTGTCAAACCTTGCTAAGGCTTACTTTAACATAAAGTAAGTTGCTAAAATTAAAATCGTTATTAATAAGGCAATAATGACTTTTAAGGCAGATCTGTTTCTATGTAATTTCCATCACTCTTGCTTTCCAGCCCTGGTGCTTGGACCGGGCAGACTGTGGGTTGTTACTACCACTGATGGTGGTGTGTTAATGCTATTGTGGGTTCCCTTATTTCTCCAGAGGAGTCCATAATCAATTGCAAGTACATCTGAGGGCGATTTCACATCTATCAATTGTTTTGGTGGATGGAAAGAGCCCAGCCTGTGGATCTACTTGAATTTCCTTAATAACGTTGCTGAAATACCAAGTAATTTTATAAGGTATATAGTATTGGGTAGAAATAGTAATTAGAGTAATAATACTACCAAGTAACCTGTCCTGTACTCAACTGTTGTCCCTCTTAATGTAAATTCATGTTCCATATGCATTAGATACCGAGAATGCCAATGCGTAAGAATTCTGATACACAATGGGAGGTTTATCTTTCTTACAGACTTGAATGACACAGAGATCATGCACTCTCTGTGCACATGAAATACTGAAAACCTTTTCATCCATCCGCTGGGTCTGAATGGTAAAGTTCTTTCAACTAGAAATGCAAGATCCAGCCAGGCTGCAGAAGCATATATAAACAATGTTCACGAATTTCAGTGGAGTTAAGGTGAATCTCAGCATCATTTGGGCTGATCTGTTGGCTTATTTGGAAGATTACAATAAAACCCAAGATTGAATTCTGTACCTGATTCAGTTTCTTATTGATTGAATCCTTTTAGACTCCTCTCTAATTTAACAGTGTATTTTTATTAAAGCCAAGCATACAAACATCAATTATCCAAGCTGCATCTAATTTCCTTCAACATTTTTTCCTTTTGCTGCCAATGGATTAGAGGACCTGATTAGAATTCAGCTTGAAAGCTGAAAAGCAGATCCTTAAATGAGAATGTCTGCATTAGGAATTAAAATATCTGTACTGAGCATGAAATCCTCCTCCTTATCTCTAATAATGTAAACACCCTTGGTTAAGTTGATCTGTCACGTGCCTGGCGCAATGTCCCTGAATTAGGATTGTGTATTAGAAAGGGCAAAGCAGTGTCTGGGCTTGTCCTGCTGCTAGAGTGCATCACCAGTCCATTTTAACATCAAAACACCTTGCACAGCTGCCTCCCTACCTTAAGGGTTAATGGCATGAGGGTTTGAAGGGCTCTATTTTCCCTTTTTGTGTTTTTACCTCCTAACACTGAGTGTTTGCATGTGCCCAAGTAGTTGGAGCAAGGCAGAGAAGGGGCCTTGTAGGGTTTCACCTTCAGTAGCTTCTTCACAGATAAGGATTCAATAACAACACAAAGGTCTGCACCTGCTGGTATCACTAGGCTTTACTATCACTGCATTTGATTTCACAAAGATCAAGTGATCCTTTCGAGCTGAGGACCCAGAGCGTTGTACCCTGTGAAGTGTAATTTAGTTATGAATCGGGTGCAGGAATTTCAGTTTCGATAAACTGATGAATTACAGTTTTTCAAGGTTGTTATCAATTAATTTGTATTAATGACTGCTCTTCATTTTGTGCCTCTCCTTATTAATTAGAATTAATTAATTTTACTCCTCTTCATCGAGTCAAGGCTACTATATTACCATTTCCTTTGCACTGCTTATAATAAAGCAAGCATCCAAATTGTTTTGTGAAGTGTACGTGAACGCTTCATTGCATGTGCATACACACACATCCAGACAGTGTTTTTTGAGCTCCAGCCTCTGAAGATTCAATACAAGAAAAGAAAAAATCTAAAATGTAGATTGTTTCATCTGTTTTTATTTTTACTGAAAAGTAGAAATTCCACTTTTCTGTGTAATAATGTTTTTATGACATGAATTGCCATTCCAATTTTGACCAAGGCAGTTAATCACTGCTGCATGTTACAGAAGCAGTGCACGTGGAATCAAGTTCTCCAAGCCCTAGATGTGAAGCTTCGAGCAATCTGTAAATGACGCCCCATCTAACAGAAGGAAGATTTTACCCTGCTTTGCATATCTTACCCATATTTATTAAAATTATCTATTTCCTACTCTGTTTCTTCCCTACAGGTTGAAGCAATACTTGTAAACATTTTTGGTGGTATCGTGAACTGTGCCATTATTGCCAACGGCATTACCAAAGCTTGCCGAGAGCTTGAGCTGAAGGTGCCTCTGGTGGTCAGGCTGGAAGGTGAGTGCTGGTGGTTCCTGGCAAAATCTTCCCTCAGGTGCACAGTAATCCCTTTTGGCTTTCGGTGGTCTCTAAGCTCAAAATAGGCTAGTACGGCACGATACAAATGTGTTCAATTCTTTATCCGTAATGACTTGAAGACAATAAGCTCTTTCTTTGCATATTTCTGCATCCCTGGTCCCAGGTGGTATTTGAAGTGATGTAATTTTGCAGTGAAAGCATTACAGTTTTGCTTGTAACATTTGCAATGCAAATAGAAATGATTTTGATGCAAGTTTCTATTCACGGGAAGATATTTCTTTTTCATGTGATTTTCACTGAATGCAATTCTATTATTGCTAAACCTGTAGCAACAAAGAGTTTTCTTAAATTTACTTCAATATAATTAAAAGAAGAAGTTTAGAAATTGTATTTCTGAGAGAACTTACTGTAATGCATTCTTCTGGCCAAGTATCTAATACAGCTAAAATCCATTAAAAAACAGAAGAGTTGGTAATGGTATGGAATAGTTTGAGAGGACATCCAGCATCGTTAAATTGGAAACAAGAAAGAGGAGAGGAGAGGAAGAGCACTCCCTGGTGATTACTGGCTCCTCTTCTGTTCTTTACTACAACAGCAGTGGGTGGGAGTTCTGCCGGTAATTTCTCAAAAGTATTCTTAAGGAGAAAGGCAGATACTTCTGCTACTGAATGGAAAAAAGGTGTAAAATACCCTGTCACCCAGCACTGGCGGTGAGTGGGGGAATTGCATCCTTTTTATGGATTAGAAATACTAAACAGTAGTGGTTTTTCATACTAAAAGAGGTTTTTAAAAGATAATAGTTCTGAATACCCCAGACTTAGTCTTATTCAAAAAATAAGGATATGAGGCAGGCTCACCATGAAGCCCTTTGTTTAGGGGTTGCTTCTTTGGCCTGTCCTGATGAAGACAGACACGTAGCACCGCCTGACGTGCAGTTCGGTCCTGTCAAAGATCCACAGTGCATTTCCCTGCAAGGCTCGAATAATTTGCAGAGAGCATAAAAATATTCTTGATTTATCGTGGGTAGCCCTTTGCTGTAGTAAGCACAGGTAAATGTAAATAAAATGGATTTTAAAAACCAATGGCGAAGATTTTCTTTGGCTGATGAAGCACCACTGAACACCGTAAGAGACTAACTGGATGGTTTGGTACGGGTGAAGGAGAGACTGATGGATGTTGGCTACCAGCAGGGAAGCTTTACAATATAAAATCTCATTGTTTATCAGCTCTAGGATATGTTGTTTAGCTTTTTGTCATGGCAAAAAAAAACTTTTCCTGTCTTTTGTACCTGGCAAAAAGTTTATCAGAAGTGCAGAGTAACTGTCTATTATAGCTGTCATTTTATAAGTGAAGATATTGGAGAAGCCATTAGTTCTCCTTCTAAACCTGATAGCTCAAAGCTTTTTCAAAGCTAAATCTTCAGAAAGTCAAACACATGCTGTAATACAAAGATCTTCTGATGCTTGACCGTCTTTGACCACTTCCCAAGATAGCATGCTCTTTGCTAGGTTTGTGATGATGCTTTCCCTAGACTTGTCGGTGATTCAGGAGATAACAGAGGTAACTTTAATTCCTTCTTAGTCCTGGTGTTACCTGTTAATTCATTCTAAATGATGACTTCTGATGTTTACAGCCTTCAGATGTTGTACTTAGAAACTGTTAGCTTGTAGCTCCTGCCTTCTCTGCCTCCGTAATCACCCGAGCAAGCAATGTATGTATTTGGTTCCTTTAATCTTTCCTCAGAAATCAATCCCTCTGGATCCTTAATCATCTTCCTTGTTCTTCTTTGAACTTCTACTAGGTTATCCAAATATGTAATGATTAATAATGAGTACCGTGAAAGAAATAAGACTACCTAAGACTTTCTAAAACATCGCTCATAACAGTTTACACTTCAAAAGAAGAAAAAGGGACAGGCACTTTTTTGGATTTCCATTCTTCTAACGGAAGGTTCATGATTGTTCCCATAAATCTAACTGATTTGTGACCTGCACTTTGCATTCAGGCAAAGAGCCTGTACTGTATTACACGTGTCTCGATGACTAGAGTTTTAATCAGTCAAATCTGCCTTGATTTAGCAGGATTCTGTGGACAAATCTTTGTTCTCAGTTGTATAATAATTACAAGCTGTTTTACCAGTGGATAAAGAAAGGATTACTCTCCTCTTTGAAAATGGTAACTTTATAATTACATGTATTTACTTGCCTTATCAGTAAAGAACTCAGCAGCTGAGACGCAGGATTATTGTTGTTTGAAAGGCTTATGGACAAATGGAGAAACTGCATATTCCAAATTTTATCTTCTACAGATGTCGAAAACTCACTTCTGCTGCTTTTATGCAGGATTTTTTTCCTTTAAAATGTAATGTATTTCAATTAAGTTTTGCAAGAACTAACTAGCAGTGCTGAATGGAAGCCAAAGCTTGTTTTGCGTTTATGTAGCTCAGTGTTAGATGAAAATATGAAAGAATAAAAAAGAATTGTGAATTAGATGTCCTCCTCCTATGTTGGAAATTTTCTTCTCTGTCTCTCTGCAAATGAATTCTTTGTTTCTCTGGTTCACAGGACAAGAAGAATTGGGAGGATTTAGAACTACTTAATAAGCTGAAGCACAGTTAGAAGCAAACTGTTTTCTACTCAAATGCCTGAATGCAAAATGTTGCTTTATATTTAGAAATGGTGTCTTATATTTAGCCATGTGATTCATGACCTTCTGGGTTCTTCAGTGTCTAATGATTTTATTTTTTTCAGAAATCTTCCATACACAAGTGAAATTTTGCTTCAGTTTGTGTATCTTGCTTTCACTGGCTTGTCAGCACAAATACAGTTTAGCGTGGATGTCTGATTTTATTATCCCAAATTGCTTATCAAGAATGAAGAATGGGGTATTGCAAGGTCATACTTAGAACTTTTGTATCCATCCCTTCAAGCGTTCTGAATTTAAACATTCAGCACAAGTGTAAATGTGCTATCAAGTCTCTCCCGCTCTAGGATGTAAACATGAAGCAGAGGAAAATACTTAAATAAACCTTGGGAAAAGTTAAGATCGGAAAGGCAAATCGGTTGGGCAGAATAGAAAGGATTTAATTGTCTCTTGTAAGCAGTCAGCAAAAGTTGTTTGCTTTTTAACTGTATAGCCAACAGCTACAAGATGTGTAAGCCACCAAAACTTCACGTTCCCTAGGTAAAGATCATCACTTGAAGCTTATCACTAGAGATGGCGTCGCAGAATTTTGCATCCTCTGCAGCCATCAGCCCCAAGCAGGGGTGATGCAGCCTGTTCCTAATGTCTGTGGCAGTGCAGGTGAATAATGAACATCACCAAAATCCTGTCCGAGTATTACTGGGGGTGGATTTTTTGTTTTCAATCGATCTTTGCAGTCCTCAGGACTTATTTGTTACAGTGTGTGCTGGTAGAATCTTACAATTTATAGAAACATGTTTGGATATAAAATTTATTGCAAGGATTTCAAGGATTTTTAGGTAACGAGTTGAATAGGTTTGCTTTGCTAATGATAGCAGAGATTTCAAGGCGAAAGAGGTGTAAATGTGACACATCCAATGTACACAAAGAGAGGCTTGTTTCAGAACCCAAATTTCCAAATGAGAATATTTAAAATATAAAGCCTGACAGCAGATGCTGATAAAACTACACAGCTTTCCTGTTTTTCTTTGGAGTGTCATTGATGGTAATATATTAAAATAGGAGATGAGTTAAAAAACAAGCAAACAAAAAAACAAATGACAACAAGAAGAAGAAGAAAAAAAAAAAGACAATAAAATAATAGAAGCCCCAAAGGCTTCAGTCTTGTGAATTTTCACCATTTCTCCATTTCCGTGCAGGGCAGGTTATTTCCGTAGCCTGTGTTTGGATTCTGTTTACAGTTCTCTGACACCATCCAGTGGCAAGAGGTTACTGTCAGAACAGAGGGATTATATATTATATAAGATAATGCCTTTTGTGGATTCTTAAATGTTTTGGGTATTTTCTGAACATATAATTTTAAAACTCTTACCTCTGCTTTCAGCAGGATCTCATTACAATTGCTATATGCTCCATACATCTAAAATACTTAACCACAATGGGATAAAAAGCTTTTTTTAAAAAAAATAATAAGATTGCTGCAAAGTAAATGCTCAAAAAATGTTTAGTTGTATGCCTTGGCCTATAAAACAGTATTTTATTTAATAAATACAGTAAGTAACCTCAGTCTTTTGACAGCAATAATATTTTCTCAGCTTTCATGTTTTCATTCATCTGCATAAACTCCTCCCTCCCGTTTTAGAGGACTGTTTCCTACTGATTTTGTGAAGCGCGGTAGACGAGTGGTGTGCAGAGCCATCAGCGTGGTGCAGAATAGATCCAGTGCATTGTTCCCATTCGGACCTGATAGTAAATTAATATTGGCCACTTAGTGAAGAGCAGAAGTTAATTTTAAATATGTAGCTATCACGAACAGCACAATATTTTTCTGTATGGGAAAAATTCCAAGAAAAAAATGTTCCCTGTCTCCATTTATTGGCCCCATTACTACTGGCAGCTACTTCTACAGAGGTGTCTTTGGTCTTTTTCAGTGCCGATAGTGGGAGTCCTGACTTGAGCACACTGTTGATACAGCCTTCTGAATTTCTCTATTTCTGCTGTATAATTTCAGACACTGTAAAATGTCTGACAAAAATAAAATAAAATAACAAATTCACCTTTTAAAAATTCACCCCTTAAATTGAGCGTTCTAGAAGTTGCAGAATACCGGGTATGCTTCTTGCTTTGTTAATAATTAACGGTATAATTAGTGTGTAGTTCCAAATATAATTAAAATTCATTTTGCTAGGTCTAGGAATTATAAAGTAATTAAGCATTTTGACATGGCAAATGAACAAGAAACTTGATGTATAGGAGTGAGTAGAAATGATCCTACAGAGGATCAGCTCAGGGTCTTCTTGTGCATGGGAGAGGTGATGTGATCCCGAAGTATGGATTCCCCTTGCTCGGTGAGATACCTGATTCAAAGTTCTTCTGTCATGCAAGACAGTGAGCAAACCTGTCATCTGGCTTTGCTGGAGAAAGTTCTGGAGAATTCAGGTTTTCCTTTTTTCTTTGTTTAAAAAAAAAAAAGCTAGAGTAAATGGGAAATCTGACTGAATTCTCTTTGGCCACACTTAATTCTTCTGCTGTGGATGCATGTCAGTTTTGGACCTCAGTTCCTCCAGAAGTGTTGTTTTCTCTGCCTCTCATCAGCAGCCTTCACTGCTAGGTGTTTGTTGATCTGTGGTCCTTTGAACTTGAGTAAATGTTAAAATGGAGTCTGCTGTGAAATTCTGAGTGTCTTAAAGGCCTTGCACTTATTCCATTATCCACTGCTCTCACTGGATGTCCCTACTGACGTTGGATTGACCCTCTGATCTTCACAAAGCCGCTCCTGTAGATGCAAGTGCTATTACCACACTGCATTGTCTGTCAAAATTGTCATTGAAATTCAGAGTTCTTTCCTCTCAGCTCAGTCTAAGCCAATCATTGAATCTGTTGTTGAAATGACGTGCAGTCTGAAGAATCAACTTCACCAAATCTAGTCATTTAGTAGAAAATGCTCATTTATTCATTAATGTTACTAATTATAGTCAATGTTTTTTTTATTAGGAACAAATGTTCATGAAGCCCAGCGCATTCTGAATGAGAGTGGACTCCCCATCACGTCTGCAAATGACCTTGAAGATGCAGCGAAGAAGGCAGTGGCTAGCGTGGCCAAAAAATAACTCCTTGACGATATGGAAAGATATCTCATGGAAAGTGTACATGTTTTACAAGATGTCATTCCTGCCATTTCAGAGAGGATTAGTGGACTTTTCCTAACCAGTCAGCAGTGTTTGGGGGGACTTTGTGACACATGGCAAACTCAGGCTATAGGCTGGCAAATTAGCCTTTGGAAATTTTGCAGCTACTTTCTTGAAAAGTATGTCCTTATCTCATCTGGGTAATTTTGTTATTGAGAGTTTTATTGAGAATTTTATTATGTAATGCTTAGTTTCATAAAGCTGTTTTTCTGCTTTTCTTCCAAAATCGCCACTGATAAACTCGTAAGATACAATAATTAATAATTGATTTCTATCAACAGTTCTTTAATCAAACACGTAGTTCACCTGTTTCACAATACTATCATTATTTTTTTATATTGTAGAGTCAGCAAACTAATAATGGGTTTATATTTTTATGAATTTTTACAATAATGTAAAAAAATTGTGCTTACAATATCTATTTTTATTCAAATCAAAGTTTTTTTTTTAGAAAGCACACACTTTGCCTTAAGATGATTTTCTTTTGTAGATGCAAAAGTATACCTCATAACAGGAAAAGAGATGGAGTAGTTGTTAGGGAAAGGACCTTCCACTCTTATACTGTACCTATAAGCAGGTGAAATGTGATTTCTTTTCTATTTTTCAGTAATGAAGTGCAGTATTTCTAGGTGTAACCATGTCATACAGAAAGCTCTAGGAGAATGTGCCTGTCAGGCAGGAAATGGCTGCTAACTTTTCAGAATAACCTCTTTCATAAGTATGCCACTGCAGTGAGCTTTTAAAGATGAGAACCTTAACCAGTCATCCATGGGATCATGGAGTACTCTTCAGTTGATAAAACGTCAACAAAAAAAAACCTTTGATTTATTTATTGAGAATAAAATCCAAATTAACTTTTCAGATTTAAAGCATTTTATTTCTAAGACATCAGCAAAAATGTGTACAAGAAAAGAGTTTCAGTACTCAGATACCAACTAAGATTTATTTTGGTTATATATGCCTTTGTAACAGTCAAAATTCAAGCTGTTAGTTACATGAATCATTCATTCAGGGAACAGAAGACAATACCAAATGGCTCATGTAACTAAAGAAACCAGTACAAATCTCACTCAGCACAGGAACTGCATGAAATTCATCAATAAATTGAACAGAGTACAAAGGGGTGAATATAGTGATCTGGTCTCGAAGACTTTGTAAATGGGCAGAGAGGTAAAAATTTGTCAAATTCTTAATTGTGATTTTTTGAGCAGCTCCGATCAATACCATGTTCTACTTAGAAAAATGTAAATATTTTTTTCTTGGCATTCCCATTAAAACTATTACGCTCAAATTATCTGCACTGATCTCTGCCTCTCCACACAAATAGCGGAGGTAGGTTGCTATCATCAGTTACTATAGGATGGTTTTTTCTCCTCCGTTCTTTTCTCTAAGTATTGCTCAAGGCAAAAATGTCTGCCCATGAGAACAGCAATAAATATGCCACTAGGTATGTACTTACTGACCGAAGGAAGGAGAAGGGTATCGTTAGCAGTTCTAGCGAAGGTGTGGAGAAGTGCAGTGCTTTGCAGGAAGAAATGTTTACCTCACTACAATAAATTAAAAAAGTCACTGTTACGAATTTTAATACTGGAAATAGAGGCATTCTGTGGAAGAACTGTTGACGCAATATTGCCATACACTGTGGATCTGCTTCTGGCCTTGGAGCCGTTTGTTGTGAGAGTGTGTCATTACTAGTCTGCAAAGATCAACATTATCTACACTAGCTGCTTAGTCCAATAAATGTACAAATGAAGCCGTTTAATGACTCTATCCTCTAGAAAATATAAAATAATTTAATTTGTCTGCTGCATTGTGTTCTTCCATTCGGCATTTTGGTACAGATGGGTGAAATTAAATGCATAGGAATTTATTTGCAGGCGGGTAATATACTCTTATACACACGCTTTTTGTCTTAAAACAGAAACCTTTCTCCCCCACGTATCCCATTTCTTATACAGAGGCTCATGACAGTACATACAAGATCTATTCCTCTTAAGCCACATGCGGAACAGAACTCTAAGATTTACTTTTCAGCTGTTACAGGGGAAGTTTCCTTAGCTCTGGGTGTGGATTTTTGAACCAGCACGCTTCCCTTGGGGCATGGCCCTGTATGCGTTGTGTAAGCAGAGGCTCCCTTTGTATGCTTGTGGTGTTGCAGACAGGTTTGTTGTTACTTACATGGGATGTTCCTCTGTGTATGGAAATGTCTGAAGTTAGTTTTGGTCTCCCTTGGAAAGGAGATCTGGTTACAATTCCTGTGGTTTGAGCTGTTGCAAAGCACGAGTAAACACGCAGTACCTCCACGGGATGCTTTTGCCTTTGCTCAGGCACGTTGCAGCCTGGCACGAGCGAGGTTTGCTGCCCTCAGCAGCTGTCCTCAGCTCGCTGCCCCCTCCACAGGCTGAGCGCCGGACTCCAGCCGGCCGCCACGGCCAAAGGGACGTGCGGGAGCATCGCCCTCGCTGTGGAAAGGCAGCGGCCGTGGAAGCAGCGGGTGAGTCCCGGTTAATCCCCTTTGTGAAAGTTTAAGTGGGATTTAGTCGGCCTTTCCATCTTGAGATTTCGGCCTGTATTCATACAGCTCTGTAGGATTGGGCGCTTAGAAGGAAAAGCAAGAGGAAGCTGTTAGTGCTGACATCGTGTTGTATCCTTAACGAGATACCTTTAAATGCTCACAGTGAGTCTGTAACAGCTGGCAGCTCTGGAGTAACATCCTTAACGTTCATTTACCATCCTGTTTGTCAGGGCTTTCCTTCCTGCATCCAGAAAAGCAGCTGCTATCATGGAGAACGACAGGGATCGGATCGGCGTGTCGGTGCAAAGCAGTCGGGAGGAGAGAGCCCAGGCGGGGCCTTCCCTGCGCACCAAAATCTGCTTCCCCCCGCCGAGGGCACTGCTCTGCCCCTTGCCTTGCCCGTTGAGGTGTGCCGTGCCCGGGGCCTGGGGGGGGTTTCAGACCCAGGCACTTCGATAACCTCTGCTTACTGCAGCAGCTTGGCCTGGATGGTTCCCATGTGCTCAGGCACGATCTGAGCATCCCCAGGGGGCTGCAGGAGCTGGGAGGTTTGTGTGCACCAGGCTAGGTGCTGGCACACCACATCCCGTAAAAGAAGTCGACTTAACTACAGAAGTCCCAAAACCTACCAGGTTTAGTACTTCATTACATGAAAAATACCAATGCTAGGTGCTTCTGGAAGGCTCTCAACTGATGGTGAGGTTTCACGTCTTATTTCTTGGTGGCTTTCAGGAAATTGGACTTTTTCCAAAGTCTAGGAAGGGGCAGGGGGCAGGCAGGGTGCTGCACGTCCAGCTGGCTTGGTTCGGAGCACTGCAAAAGGCTGCTGGAAAGAGAAGAAATCCTCTTCTGCAAGGGGTGGGAGTCTTCCTTGCATCTGTTGTGGACAGGACAAACAATGAGGAACTTTGACTATGGCAAAGGACATTCAGGTCAACCTGGTAGGCACAAGGTGAGCCAAGGAACAGGCTGTGAAATCATCAATGGGTGTTTTTTTAGAGTCAGATGAGCATCTGTCAGGGATGGTTTTAGAAGAGCTGATTTTTGCCTCGGGGCAGAGGGATGGATGAGGTGACCTTCCGGCCTGATTTGATAGGATTTAACGCTCATTGGTAAGGTTTTGTTTTTGTTGTTTTCTTTTTAACTTGTAGGTGCAGGGAGGAAAAAGGAGGACAGATCTGGTGGATTCTTGAAAGAAACTGCTTTTAATTTTGTCACCAAGAATGATCTGCAGCTGCCAGGGAAATGAAAAGCTGCTTATGCAAACTCAAGACTTTCTGTAACAATGGGAGCAGTGTTATTGCAATGCATAAAAGGCTGAGCAGAGAATTAGGGGTATCTATCAACTTTAAGATGTTTAATTTAAAAGGGAACAGGTTGCACCAACAATTTTTTTTTCACTTAATGAGGCCCATTCATAAGGAGAATAACAGGATTTGCCTGTCACCCAGAGGAAATCACGGTATTCGTATTTGTACTTTGGTGCAAAACTCGTGTTGATCGCAGTGATTTAAAACTTTTTCCAGCCCAGCTGCAGTCGGTTTGATGTCAGGATCCTTTCATCTGGAGACAGATGCAGCCTTGGTAGAATCCTGAACACGTCTGTGTCTTTGTTCAGCCTCACAAAGTACCAGCTAAAGATTAAAAGTGTGCATGGATTATTGCATGCTGTTCTTCAGAGAGGACCACTGTGAGCTAAAACCTGATGCAGCCAAGAGCTGGGAGCCCAGCAGAAGGAGCTTTGGTGAATTTGTCTTTTGCATGTCCCTATCCTGCCCATGTTTGCGGGTGCTGAGTGTTGTAGGGACCGCAGCGCTGGAGGAGCCTATGGCATACGACGCTCCCCGTTTCTTGGGGTCATTCCTTTTCCACAGAACTTGGAGCACGGCAAAGGGAAAAGATTTTCTGTGTTGTGGATCGCAGTGCCAGGCTGTGATGCCACCTTGCTTGTGAAGAAGAAACTCCACGTTGGAGTTGTGATGGTTTCACACCTCTGCCCTCCGCATGTCCTTGGAGTGTTCCCAACTCCATTGTCAAGGAAGGAAAAGCAATGCCACGAGGCCAGTATTCCCTTCTCCCACCTCCTTGGGATGGGAGATGCCTCATTCTGGGTCTCCTTAAGTCCACGAAGTTCTGAACAAAGCCTGTCCCTCAGCTCCCAGCAACATCCAGGCTCATCTGAAATGAACCCTAACAGGAGTAGCCAAGCCTGGGGAGAAGGAAGCAACTGACAGAAGTAGGTTACTCCATTTATTAAGTGCTGTTGGGATGTGCAGCACGATGGGGTTTGGAAACTGGGTCCTTTCTATTTACCAGAGCAGCTCCTCGGGACACACATGCACACACGCAGGCCATCGTCCAAGAGGTGACAGTGACAAAGTATCCGTAAGTGGCTATGGGAAAGGAGGGCTCGGAGAGATCAAACCTAAGAGTTTTTGCATTTCTCTAGATAGAGAGATAGGAAAATGAGAAATTTGATCTTTCTATTATAATCGACATAAAGAATTACAGGGCAGCAAAAGGCCAGGCAGCTAAACAAAGCTGTTCCCGTTAAGTTTATTTCAGATGCCTCTCTGCCTCGGCACCGTGTCCTTCAAGACTTTCTCTGTAATTGCATGTGGCAGCCTCTTTGCAGCTAGATGCCGGTTGCTGCTCTCCAGCTGCTCCAAAAACAGAAATAAAAAATACCAGGCAAGAAAGGGCACTGCAGCGAGTACGGATAGTCCCATTCCTCCGTTGTTTCACGGATGGGTCAGTGGAGGGGTTTAGAAAATGCCCTTTTGTGCTCGAGAAGTGCTCTGTTTGGCCCTGTGACCCAACACTGGCAATGCAGGGCAGCACGGTTCAAAAACAAATGGCATTTGGTGCCCTGCCTTATCCGGGCTGCTTGCTTAGCAGAATTGACCTGTTCCCCCAGCTAGGTGGGACCAGAGGCTGCATCCAAAGGATACCGGCAGCAGCGTGGCATTCGTCTCAGGGCTGCGATATCCTGGGCTGGGGGGGAGTCAGGCCTGTGAAAACAGACAGCCTGCAGCTCTGCGGGGAGTCCTGCTGCCTTTCAATAGGAAAGCAGCAGCACTGCTGTGGGACAGCAGTGGGACTAGTTCAGACCTCACGGTGGAGGTGTGGGTCCTTGTTCTTTCCATACAGGTAGAAGCTGTCAGCCCTGAAATGCTCTGCTGCTGCGTAGGTCCCTACGATGTGCCTGCTCTGCTCTGGCACTGCTCTGAAAACAGAGCTGGGGAGGCTGGTGGGTGCAGCTTGCTCCTGGAGGGGCTTGGTGGGCAGAGTCCATGACCTTGCCCTTCCTTTTCCTTGACCTTCTTGGGCTGGCACTTCGCTGAATTTTGGCCACGTTGATTACCACTGCTCAGCCTCAATCCTGAGTTGTGAAGAGCTGGGAAGCCGTGAGTGCCGGTGCCCTTTTCTAATGCTTTCCCAAGTGCTCTTCCGATATTGCACAGCAGGAGGACTGCCACTTCAGATGTGAAGATGTTAATCCCCCTTGAGCTGTGCTCTTGAAGAAGCATGTGCAAAACACGGGGAAAATGAAGCATAAATTATTTTGCATTTAGTTTTCCGTAACTATTGTCTTGTAGCCCCGGTGAGATGTTTGTCACAACGCACCTCCACAGCTTGTCTGTGAACATCTGGTAATCGGTCCGTAGGTTTGCTTCAGATAATACTTGGAGCTGAAAGTGAATTTTCTCAGACGTGCGGAATGTCACTTGCAAGAGAATGAAGAGAATTAATCTTTTTTTTTTCTTTTTTTTTTTTTTTCTTTTTCCATTATTACTGTGGCAGGTGCAGAACAGTGCTGCTCTCACGCCAATGTCCAGAATTGAGTGCTTCTTCATCAAGACAAACTTCTGAGGACAACAGCAGGCTTGTGTCAGTTCTCCACGTGTACAACTGAACCTTAGATCTTCAATCCTATTGACTTCCTTAACGTTATCCCTCCATTGATTATTTTTTCACTATCCTCTGGATTATACCCATTGTAGAAATAGCTGCTCACAAGCCTGAAGAATTCTTGCTGTCATGCTCCATCTGCTGAAGCCAGCCTGCTCTTGCATGACAGCTGCATTGGCTTTTCTAGCTGGGAGATTCCCAGATACACCCTCATGGGGCTGCCCTTTGAATATGGCTTGCTTTCAAGAGACACGGAGGGGTCTGCCAGAGCTGTGCATGCTTCTTACGATTGATTTCCAGGTTTCATCATTAAGCTTGAGCTTTTTCGCATCACAGCATGAGTCCTGCCCCAGTCATTTCCAGATCTTGCAAAGATCTGAAAATGCAGCAAGAGCAGCAGAAGCAAAGCCTGTGTTTGCAGCCGGTACAGCGGGACTTTCATGTGTGGTCCCTTTTGTTCTGCAGTCTGTTGCTGCTGTAACAGAACCACCCACGTGCTGTGTTGGAGCCTCTTCCTAGACGGGTACCAAAAGCGGCTAATTCACAAAGTGGCTGTGTCACTCCCAGCCTTCAGGACCAGCTGGGCCATCCCTCTGTGCTTGTCCCAGGCCCCCCACCCCTAGCTCAGTACGTGTGGGTCACAATTCACACATTAACTCAGCAACCCAAGAGCAGGTGCTCCGTCAAGGCTTTGCAGGAACGCCTTTTCCTCTCCTAGCATGCAGTACCACGCTTGCTCCGACACCTGGGAGAGGTCAACAGGTAGGTTTGCTCGTGGCTGAACGGTCAGAACCTTTGGATCCAAAAGATCCCCCAAAGATTCCTGCTTTTCCTTGCAGTATGCATAAATGTAATACTGCGAGGAAAGTCTTCATGGCTGGCGTTTTGTCACCACAGCCCCCTTCAATCTGCAATCAATTCTCTATCTTTCCCCAGAAAGGTCAAAAGAAAGCAGATTGCTAAAAAACAACCAGAAACCTTTCTGATAAAAAGTCAGCTTATTAATTAGGCACAGTAAATGCATCCGTAACTGCAGTATTTCATTTTTTAGGTGTAATATTTCATTTCTCAGGCCTGAGCTGTGAGTGGGACTGGGCTGGCTGCTCTGCTGCCCATGGGGGTTCTTTGCGATGGGAGCAGCTGCCGTGGCCCCTGGTCTCCATCCCCGCTGCCTCTCCAGACGAGCTGGGTGCCAGCAATTAGAAATAAATCGAGGAGCTTTAAAAATACATCTCTTCCCCATTCCTTCTGCTCTGTTTAATCCTCTAACAATCCCCAGCAGAGTTGTTCACCAGGGATTTTTGTGCCGCTTTGCTGTTTGCTTGGAGTTAAAGCAGGTGCCTCAGCAGACTGGGGCCGTCTGGGGACCCAGGAGGGACTCGCTTCCCTTGCTGCCTTCTGTTCTGCTCCCTCCGCTCCTGGTTTTTGCAGAATCTGGGAGGTCCGCTGGTTGCACGAGCTTGTCCCGGTCCTAGAGATGGTGCAGTTCCTGAAGCGACGCCTGCGGCGATTTTGGTGATTTGGAGGTCAGGCATTCGGAGGTCACTTAGGCCATGCTTGGAGCGTGCCTTGCGTGCACACAACGAGCACGTCTGCCCTTTGTGTTACGCTGGGTTTTGTCCCTATTTGTTCGTCTTCCCCAGCCCACTGACCACAGGAGGACCTGCTTACATGGGCTTACGCTCACCTCTGATAAAGCTCATCAAGAGATTTATGAAAATAATGGATTGAGATCATGGTCTGTCAAATGTCAATAAGCAGAATAAAGAGCTCAGCACTGTGGTTATGGAGATCTAGCAATTAAAGTATTTGATGAAAGTATTTTATTGGAGCATATATTACCATTTAGTCCAATTATTCTGCCATTAAACATTAAGAATAATTGAAGCAAATGGTGCCCAATAGAAGGAATACATCTGCTCTGATGAATTCCTGCCAAAAGGCACTGGGAATCTTAGTACAAGCATTTTGTCAACCAAGATAACAGTATTTTTCTCTCCAGCTGATAAAGCAGGGCTTTTGAATCTTATTTATGATGTATAAATTGGCTAATTTGTTACCAGTATCAAACAGCCCATAAGAATCAGGCAGCGTAATAGCTAACAAAATACCGACAGCTTCATCACTTGCTGACTGCATGGAGTACAATATATGCTCAATTAATATAGAGTGCAATTATCACCGAAATTGCAAGCAGGAACTAATTATACCGAAGCCAATCAAAAACAGCCCAAAGCAAGGCGGGATGTATTTCAAGAAACTTAAGTTTCTTTCTTTTTCTTCCCATTTTTTTTTCTTCATCTTTTTCTTCCTTTTTTTTTTCTTCTTTTTTTTTTCTTCTTTCTTCTTCTTTTTCCTTTTTTTTTTTTTTTTCCTTTTTTTTTTGTCTGTCAGTGTTTGCCTTACCTCCGTGAGAGGGAAGGGGATGTGGCCTCAGCAGGCTGGACAATTCAGCTGAGAGCCTGGCCATAATCCTATAGCTGAGCTCTAACACTGGTTCCAATTTCTGTATGGAACAAAAAAATCACCATGTTTTTCTGTTTAAAGATTGCAATTACAGTGAGACTAAGGATAACCAAAACAGAGCTAAAGCAATTTTTTCCCTGAGGTATAAGAGATTCACAGGCAGTGACAGATGGGAATATTTTTGAAGGAAATTTTAGGTGGAATTAGTATCTCGGATTTGTAGTTTGTTTTAAATGATGCAGTCAAGGAAGAATCTTTAAACCCCTAAGAAGGAGAGCTTTTTATTTTGAGATAAATGCAGCATCGGTTTGTTAATTGTTTGATGGTCACTTAAATATTCAGTAGTTGCTAAAGTAAGACGTAGTTCTGCTTTTTTTGCTCTAGTTGAAGCGAAGGAACAACATGCAGAATACTGATTTCAGCTGTTTTCCTTGGCCTTGCTTTCCTCTCACTCCTTGGGTAATGTTGGTCAGGCTTGGAAATACGTGTAAAAACAAAGAAATGTGGAGGAAAAAAAAAAAAAAAAAAAAAGAAAAAAAGCAAATGTCTAAGAGATTTGTAGTGTTTCAAATACTGGAAATATTTAAACAATCCTGGTTATCTTCAGTAAATAAAAAATACATTCCAGACTCTGGAATTGTTTAAATTTTTATTAATGGGGATTTTAATTAGAAATGCTAGTATCTTTTGCATACCACCACAGTCAAATACCACAACATGGTTTAGTGGGTGACACTGATAGTCGGGTGATGGTTGGTCCAGATGATCCTGAAGGTCTCTTCCAACCTTAATGATTCTATGATTCTAAGTAAAAAATAAGTAAAATAACCCTAAAGCACCTCAAATCCACAGCCTGGCTGACAAGGGACACTTCTGCCTAGAATGAAGCAAGAGTTTTACTCTCAGCTGATTGGAAAGGGGATTTTATTTTCTTTGAGAGTAATCTTCATTTGAAATGCTGTGGCCTGAAGATTTGTTTTTGCACTTGGAGGCAAATGGCCATTTGGAATGGATGTTTTTCGCTGAAAGTTAGGAAATGATAGTTCATGCTGAAACTAAAGTAATGTTTGGCTGGTATATGATTGATTCACATGACAAAACTGTGGCAGAGGCTTTTTTTTTTTTTTTTTTTGGATGTTTTCTAGTTTTGATGAGAGAACTTTAGATGCACTAGTTGCACTCTACCTGCGATGTTACATTTTGTAAGCTGCTCTCCGTGCTTTAGTGGAGAAGGAGCTGTTGGTCTCCAAGGGCTATCGGAGGGAGGGAAGTCCCAACTTTCCTTTCATCTCCTCTTCATTTTAGGACGGAGATTCTGGACTTGCTACAAAACCTTTTAGTCCACAGCCTGCATTTTTGCATCCTTGTGTTCTCTGCTTGGTGAAAAACAAGGTTGTTTACTAGTGGAAATGATCAATGGCTCCTGCAGGCCTCGGTTCAGCAAAGCCATCCCACTGCAGGAAACCACTTAAACATGTGCTTTGCTATAAGCAAAGATGAAAGACAGAGGCTGTGTTCCCTGACAAGCGATGGATGGATGCTGATGGCTTTGTTAGTTCGTGTTGTCTTCTGAGGGGTTCATTAGACTTTCGTCTCCTTCCAGCTGGATTGCAACCGAGACCTGCAGAGGGGTTTATTGCTTGTACCCCTTCAGAAGAGAGTCCCTCGTCCACCTGTGGGTGCCTTTCAGCGCTGTCACCCAACATCGCTGCTTTAAACTTAAGCCCTGAGGCTATTTTTGCTGCAGAACCTAGATCCGTGGATTAATAGTTGGTGACCTGACCTGATGGGTAATCCCGCCAGGGACACAGGGTCAACCACTGTGCTGCACTCAGCGTACTCCAGCATCCCCCAAAGCACAACTGCAGGGCTCAGCGATTCTCCTGCTGAGCTGAAAAAGCTGGTACAGATCCGGAGACAACTGGGATTTGGAAAATAGAATCAGCGATGCCCTGTGGGTGGGAATTGTCAGCACTCGAATGGCTCAGCCTGCGTGCCCTCTCCACGGAGAGGAGTGCCAGCTGGAGTGAAACCAGGACTTGTCCCGCTGCAATGGCAAGGGAGGAGCTCAGCACCTTGCAGAACTGAGCGCTGCAGCACAAGCATCAGTAGTGGCAGATACAACACTGGGCACAAGCAGTGTAGCTTAGTAAGAAAAGCACTGAAATGCAGCACAGGGGACGTGCCTTTTGTTCATGACTCCCAGCTGGTCTCTTGAGGGACCAAGAGAAAGAAGCTTTTTCATTTCTGTACTTCAGTTCCTCATCTGCCAAAGAATATTGGTTTCCTTTATAAAATCCAGGGCTAAAGAGTGATACTCCTATTTACTTCTTTATAAAATTCACCACTGTTGGTTTATTCAATGCCCTTTGTCCACGATTTAAAAAATACTCCGAGTGATTGTATTTATTTTCTCCAAACCTTTGGAGTTGTGAAACCTTTTCAGTTTTTCTGACAGCTGCTCAAATCCTGCATCTCGTTTGTTTCTGGTATAGACCTCCAAAGCAGAGAAATCCTGGCATGCTAGGTTAGTCATTTGATGCTCAGTATCTTTGAGCTTGCAAGTTCTCCAAGAGCAACCAGTAGCATTCCTCAAAACTCCAACATGAGTCTTCCTCAGCCGTTTATGACTAATGACATTCGTCTCCTTCTCTTGTGCGGTACTGGTAACACAGCCTACCCATACTCTGCAAGAAGCACTCTTGGAGCACATTATCAGAGCAACACGGAATGTAATATATACTAACGCTCCAAAACATTTAGCCCCATCCTCTTCTTCTACCAACAGAATGCAGCTGTTGCTGTACTTTGCACGGACTGTGAGGCTTGCAGAGGTGGCAGGACTGGGAAACCAGTTAAACCTCCAGCGAAATGAAAAAGAGCATTTCTTAGTTTGCCTGGTGCCTGGACACAGCTGTCCACTTTGCAGGCAGCATATGGAAGTCTACAGGCATGGCTCAAGGAGAGAAGTGTTCAGAGCAGAGCTGTGCTCAGGGAGGAGAAGGCAATGGGTGTTGGGGGGCATGCTGCAATCGTTCTTTTATTCCCAGTGCAGCTCCGATCTGGTCTCCACACAGTCCTTCACAGCTCAGTGTGTGCAAAGCAGGGACTCTAGGTTCTGACTTGATAATGTTTCACTGCTATGTTTATTGGGTGCTGATCCTGCAAGCTAGGAAGAGCCAGCCAGGGCATTTCTCTCCTGAAATACCCGTTCATTTATCTACCTGCACGTGAGTGCTGCCATCGCAGCTAGTGAGTCTCTGTGCCTTCGCCATAAGCAGGTGTTAATGCTTTCCTGGGTCAGAGATAATGTAAATCTGCAAGTGCTTTCAATCAAAAAAGGGAACATAATCACTTAGTCCAGACGCTCATTAGCACTGCCACCATTTGTCAAGAACATCTTGCAGTTCTATTTCATGATATGCTCTTTGCATATTTGATGCTCACGTTTCCACGTATCTGTCATTTGTTCTGTGGACAAACCTCTCCCAAGGTTCAGGGCCTTGGCTGGGGGCAGCTAATTCTTTGGGTTGTCTTCACCTAATGGGATATGAAGATGTATGCCTGATCTATTCAAGTACTAATCAAGGCTTGAATGACTCCCAGTATCACTCCTGTTCATTCTGAATTGGAAATATATCAACAGCAGAGCAAAACGGTGTTTCTCAGCAATGTGTCATAATGATTAGTTATACCGGTGTCACAATTCTGCAAGAAATACAGTAAGTTCGGTTCTGTTGTCAGGAGTGCTGCCTCACGGGGAGGCATTTGTAACTAAAACTGTTGTTCATTTGCAGAATCTGTAAGAAGAATGAAGCCTTGACTGGAAATATGCTGAAAAGCTGCCGTAATAAATTTGACATAATATGCATGACGTGGATGGATAGATCATTGCTTGCAAGGCCTGGCAAATAAAACTGGTGTTGTGGAGCCAGAATTACAGGGAGAGAGAAACATTGTTCTACAAGGCATGCTTCAGATAGGAACCAAATTTGAAGCAGCTATATATTTTAGTTGTGCTTAAATTGAGTAATAAAGAAGGCTTGCTCAGAAATCTTATTGTGCCTTGGAAAACACATTGATTTTTTTGTTCTTGTGAACTTCTAAGGAAGTTACTTACTTGTAAACAAAAGCACCTACATATTTCTTATTCCTTTTTAATGTTATTAAAGGATATTTAAGAAGCATGTATGAGAAACCCAACAAAGAAAGCAGAGAAACAGATGCACAGCGTTGAGCAGGGAGAGCTTTCTGACTAGCATTTCAACTGCCAGTAGAGAGACTTCGCTCCTGTTCTTGGTGCTCTCAGCGATTCCCTGTACATCTCTGGCAACATTCTCTTTGGCCTGTGCTTTCAAAAGTCATTTCCAGATCTGATGTTTGGATTTCCAGCTGGGTAGCTACTGTAGGACTTACACAAAAGATATAAGTGTTATGCAACTGTTCCACTTTGGAGTTTCAGAGTCCAGCATTTACCTGTCTGCATCTCTCGAATTACAATTATGTCTTATTATGTGCACATATGATTCCTAGCCTAAAGGGAATGTGATCGGTTAGATGATATGTAGTATTTAGAAGTACACAGGCTCTCACTAAAATAACGTAGCAATGGGTAAAAGGCATGAATTTGAATAGATGGAATTTCCCCTCCTGGTGCTCGATGCACGTGTTGTCAACAGGCTGCACAGCACTGCCCAGCCAGGCTGGGCATTATTAATATTCCCAGCTCGTGGCTTTGTGCTGCCTTGACTCCAAGGAAAATGAATCAGTAAAGGAAAAGCTTGTTTTTCCTTCTTGTTTAAAAGCTTGTTTATTTCTCCATTTGGGAGTGTGGTGTGAAAAGCAGTTTTACCTTGGAGCAAAATTTCATGGAAATGTCCAGACAACAGAATTCTGTGTGATTTCCTCTGTATATTAGAGCTATTCATTTACCTGAGTCTAAGCAGTCAGCTCATCTAACCCTGGGGAGCCCCTCAGCCACCCCTCACTCTCATTGCTAGAAGTAATCTCATTTATTCTGCCATGAGTTTCTCTGCTGAAATTGCCACAAAAAAGCCTGTGGAAGGTGTCGGACATTGGCCTCACTAAGTCCGTCCCAGGCACAGACAGGCCAGGAGTGACTGTAGAGGAGGCCACAGAAAAGGCTTTGAGGGAAAAGTCCAGCAGCTATGTGAAGGGAACAGTGAAATAACAAATATCGTGTTTGCTGGGGGCCACACGCATCCCCCTGGCTTCTCTCCCTACCACCGAGCTCTGTACACCGAGGCAGGCAGCTCTCATCTGCCTCAGGCTCCCTGCAAGCCGCACCTCATGGCAGGGCCCTGGGCTAAAATGGCGGCCGGCCCTGGGCTAAAATGGCGGCCGGCCCTGCGGTTGCCATGGTGACAGCCGCGCCGAGGCCTGCTGGTTGGCCAAGGGGCGGGAGCCAGGCAGGGCCCTGTGGCGGGCTGAGCAGTGCTGTTGTGGGGCGGAAGGGAAAGGCAGAAGGGAAGGGCGGGCCCCCAGGCATTACACCTCCAGCAAAATCACACCATAAAACCAGGGGGAGCGTGCTTCCACCTCAGCGCCCTCAGCCTTGTTTCCTGAGCCTTGTGCTGGTCCCCAGGGAGGGTGAATGGAAGTGGAGCCTTTCGTGTCAGTGCCTGGCTTTGCGAGATTGCCAGGGGGAAGAGTGGGCTTCCAGTCGGCTGCCCAGCATGCAGGCGCTGAGTGTTTCTATATTATTAATGTCCTGCCCTACGTCTAATTATAATCAGTTCATGGCTCAGTCCAGGTCTCTTTTAACCACACCTTTGAAGTGGTATGCAGACAGGAGCTGGGTCCTCCAGAGAGTGAAGGATAGGGCAATGCTGTACATAATTACACCCCTGAAAGACTTATTCACTGTTGTTTGAGGAAAATGAAGCAGAGTTGGTCCTTAGCACCTCTTTCTCTGTGTGTATGTGCCCAAAGTTGGGCCTGGGAGCAGGAGGAGGCTGAAGGGAGCTGGCCATATACCTTCAGAAGGTTTCCTTTTGTGGAAGCATTGATGGCTACAAACCACATTTTTCGGTCTTACCAAGGGGCCTACAATGCACTGTGGACAATAAAGATGTGGGAAGTCTTACAATGGGTACCCTTGTGCTCATATAAAGGCTGCAGTCTAACCTGCCTGCACAGCAGACACAGGGTCATCAATGTTTTCTCAGCAGCATTGCCTGCCCTCATAAAATGGGGAGAGAAATATTTTTTTGCACTCTCACTGATAAGCTGTCTGTGTGTAGATGAAGGTCACCTTGCAACAACTCAGAGCAATTATCTGAAGGAGGTTAGATCTCTGTCCTCTTTCTTTATATTATTCTCATAAGCTGCATTTTTGGCATCACTTAGAAGCCAGGAATGTATCAAACCCGCATATGTCAAATGCTATTGACATCAAATACCTTTCATCGAGCCCCAAGCCTCTTGGCGTCTTTTGAGCTCTGCACCCAGGAAAGTGGCTTGTCAGAGATGATTTTTCCAAGTGAGGAAGCAAGTAGCATAATGAGATGGTGTTAGCTTCAGCGTACACCTTCCAACTAGTTTCCCAACTGCTCAGAAACCAAACATGAGCCTGCATAGTAATTAGTCCATAAAGCAAGCTGGGGATACAATGAATGTACAATCTGTATTAGCAAATTCTTTGTGGCCCCTCATTGCCATTCTCCAAATTCTTTATCTGTGTTTCCCATTTTAAGCAGTCAAAATCATCTAGGAAAATATCCAACTGTGTCAAGCAGCCTGGGCATTGTTGCAGGAAATACACCACCCACATGTGCTAGGTGCTGTAAAGATGTTCTCAAAGCTCAAGAAAGCTCTTGAGCTACCTCTAGATCCATTGGCTCTGGACTTCACAGCAATCTGAAAGTTCCTCCAAGGATGACACGCTTCATAGGCTGGTGCATATAAGCAGTGTTTAACATGGTGTGGTTTTGGGTATCTGCCTGTTCCCTTATATATTACTGGATAAGGAAGAACAAGTTGGCAATAACCAGCCCTGATGACTTCCCGGGGGCACATAACTCCCTGAACATCAGTAACTAGGATGCTTCCCAAGCCTCTGACAATTGGTTATGTAAGAGATAGCTTTTGTATAAAACCAGCAACTTACCTTGAAAAATCTGATTCAAGCTAAGAGCTAATAACAACATGTAGAGTTGTTTAATGGTCTAACACATTAGAAATAATTGTTGTCTCTAATTCATGCTGTTACTAATGATTTATCAAGATGCAGGTCTTTTTCAAGTGGGTTCAGAGCACCCTTTCCCCAGAGATGCAAGGTTTGTACCAAAATCTTCACTGCAGTTGCCATACATTTCGGAAACATCAACCATTAAATGAGCAATGTTATTTAAAAAGTAGTTGTTTTCTGAAACCCTTTTTCAAGGACTTATTGGATCAGTTATTATTAAGATTGTAGAACAATAGTTCTCTGTAATAAGCTTGTGCTGGGAGAGTAAGTTGCCCTATTTAATGTATTCATAGAAAGCTACAGTTGTAGGTTTCTCTTTTATACAGGTCAAGCAGGGGGAATCACTGCTGAATCAATGTATCTAACTCCTTGAATGCCCAAATTTACAAAGAATACATTCCTGCTAAGATTTCTATCTGCTTTTTTTGATTGTGTCTCATCAAAGCAAATTCACATAAGGTGAGCCTTTAAAAGGAGCGATTTTCTGCTCCTCTTGACTACATGAGACATTCAAAAACTAATGAAAAAAGCGACACCCATCTAGCTTCCAGGGCATCACATTTATTTCTGCATAAATTCTCCCAGGTCAACTCAAAAACAGTTCAGGGTCAAAATCTCATCTAGTCACCTAGATTAAAAACTAATTTCTCTAAAGTATATCCTATATTGAAGCCTTTTCATGCAAATAAATAGCCAAGGGCCTCATTCTCTCCTTCTCTATTAGTTGTGCATGTCATGAATTTGAACAGAACATTTTGTCCTGTACTCTAATTACATGCATTATAAAGAAAAATCTATTCCTTGCATACATATTATTAGGAGCAGTTCGGAAGCGCCATTCCATCAGGGCAGCCGTCATGGTGGCTCATCCTAATATTGACAGTTTAATCTTTTTGTTTCATATGAGATTAAAAGTCATATGATGGCTGTTCCTCTGTGGAGCAGACGGCGAAGCCAATTGGAGTCAATCCGTGTCTAAGTGCCATTTCTGTTCTGAAAATGGACTTGCAGTTTACGAAATATATTAGGTAATTATCAGTGGCTATTGAAGAATATTTAAAAAAAATACTGGGTTGATGATAGAGTAAATAGGGCTACTTTTTTTTTTTTTTTTTTAAAGTACTCATTTTACTCACAGCTGTGCTGCAGTATATATACATGATAACGTTCTTACTTGCTATTTAATGTATTCATATGCATGACTATTAGCAGTTTTAATTCCCTTTCCTTTATCTCACTGGAAGAGGGAAGAACAACTGATACAGCAGGTGGCCACCTACACCTATTGCAATTAAAGTTGCCTTTTATCAAAGGAAAGTGTAACTTCCTTGAGTAGAAGCTGAGAGTTTTATAAACCTAGCAAAATATTAGCCAATACCCTTGTTTAAAATATCCTGAATTCACTTTCAGAGACGGTGTCTGATTTAGTCTCTGCCTTTCAAAACGTAGACAAGCAATACACAATAGTTCAGCTGCATCCATTCTTGGCTGCTCAGTGTAAGACATGATACAAGGGTATGATTTTTTTTTAATTTTTATTTTTCCAGAGGACTTGATAATGTTATCTAAAGATCAGTCCCTTCCAAACCATTACACATAGGGCGCACAAGATTGCCTGTCACCTGGAAAAATGTGGACTAAAGTAAATTCCCAACAGATCCTTCACCTCACTGGGGCCAGGCTTTTATTATATCTAGCATCCTAAGAAGTTGACAGCTGATACTCAGTGTGGGTCTTGGGTGAATATAGCTCTAGTGGGAATGTCAATAACTCTTTGTTATCCATGTAATACGTAAGTTCTGTCAGTAGGCATGCATATATCTGTCTAGATGAGGGCTGGTTCACCTTATTTCTAGTCTGGGAAAGCACAAGAACTTGGGTACTGCATTTTGCTGCAGATCACTCAAGATAGCCTTTATGTAATATGTTTGAGTTGCGATAAATAATTCCAAAGTTTAGCAAGATCAATGACTGTTGATCAAGAAATTTGGAATATGACTCACTTGAGTGCTTTCACTTGGATGGAAGATCTTGAAGAGTGTGAGCTAGTATGCAATAACTGTTTTGTTATTGGGAGATTGCTGTATTTGAGGTCACAGGGGGGAAAAAAAAAAAGGAAAAAAAAAAAAGACAATAATTGTTCAAGTGTCTTGTCCTGTCTGCAATTCCTCTTGGGGTGGATAAAACATAATTATTTTTTCTCTTAAATCCCTTTTGGTGCAGTGCCAGAGGGGTACAGTTCAGCACAAAAAGGAGATTCAGAACCGTTGAGTATTTTCCCTGCAAGTTCATAGGCTTTTGTGTTGGGCAATGTCAAAGTGCCATGCTTCAGCACTTGCTTTCTCTACGAAGCCATGTTTAGCACGATCTGGCACAATGGCTTAGCGGTAGCCAGGGAGGTTTTATTGCACACTGAACATCTTCCTGCTGGAAGAAATATTCTGGCTGCAGTTACCCAGCATTAACCTTTCACTTGGCTAAATCAGCCAGAATTGGCCGTGTGCTGTCAATGTTTGCACACAGGAGTAGCAATTATGAAAGCAGGATCATTCCTACTTTCTAGCAGAGTCCAGTCCTTGAGTAAATGAATTGTGATTGGGAAACAATTGGATGGTGGAGATGCTTCTAAGGAGAGCATCTTATTGACATTATTTTCAAACTAACAGGACACATCCTTGCAAAGCGAATATTGCTTTCTTTTGCAAATGTGAAGGAGTTATTACTAACCACTCTGTAACAGGACAGACCTGCCATCGAGATAATAGCAACTTAGTATTATACTGTGAATCTTTCCACACAGTTTCTGTGATGTTTATCGTAGCAATTGCATAGACAACCCATTCTTCATTTCCAGTCTAACTAGATTACAAGTGACAGGAATATAAACCATGATATTTAATTGCCATGATGAGCATTGACTTCCTTGAGCGCATACTATAAACCGCCTGGCTGATGCTTTCCAGAGGCATGCATCATTCTGATGATCTGCATTTTTGGGTTCCCAGTTTGAGTGACCTGAAAGGCTCCTCTCAATAAAATGCTTTTATTGAAATACTTTGTAAATGGCTTGAAAAAGAAGCTTTTTTTCAGGTTCCCTGCTGAGGTCCTGGCACAAGGTGAGAAGTTTTTGAATGCTACTGTTGATTCACGTCTCAAAAGCTATCTACAGTCAGAGTAACCTTGACATATCATAGTGAAAGGGAAGAGGAAGCATCTTTCAAATAAATGAGCTGTATTCTGTGAGAGTTCTTCTTTCCCTCAGTGATGCATATCCAGATATACATGTGTATGCACGTGAAGACATTTCAGAGTAGCCTGCAGATATATAGTAGAAGTTTGAGGAAAAAAAAAAAATCTAAAAAGAAGCCTTGTCGTTATCATTAAGTACCATGTTAATTGATACTAGGAAACGCCTTGTTCCTACGAACATAGAGTGAACATCAGACACTCAATTGCTGAGTGAAGACTTAGGATGCTCTGCTGTTGGAAGTTTTTTAGGAGCAAATTACGTTAACATCTGCCAGGAGGTTCATACGTTGAGCTTCTAACAGGATGATAGGTTCCCTTCCCAGAGCCCTTGAATTGGGCTGTATGGAAGGCAAGACCCCTTCAAAGATTCCCTCTGACAGCAATTCCAAGTAGCCAAAAGCAGGCAAAAATGGTAAGAAATACATACTGAAATTGGCTCAAATCCTTTTAACCAGAGGACTTGAGGATGTTCCTGAGAATAATGCACATGCTTCAGTCTGGGGGTGGATTTAGAGAGTATCACTCTCTTTTTCTTACTGTATCTCCCAAACTGTCCAATCACATCTTAAGATTCATGGAACGGTTGCCAAATGCCAACTCCCTTTTACAAATGCCACTGTAAGTTAATAAATCAAGCATACCCCTTATTCATCCCAGTTCCTTTCAGGCTTTCTGCTAGAAGAAATTGTATGTACTTGAGAGCCTAAAGCATAATAAACCTTTCAACTATGTATCTTTTATTTTTTATGAATTTGAAATTACTTTAAAGAGAGCACTGAAATTTAAACTCGTGACCTAAATGATTTAAGATCATATAAAGTATAGTACCGATAATTATTTTGAAATTAAAAATGACACTCTTAAAGAACATTTTGATGGTGTCTTATGTTTGGGCAGCACCTGTGATACACCAATGACATACATGTAATACTGTGCGGCTATAAAATTGTTAAGGGGATGATATAATACATTCCAATGTGTCTGTGTCCATATATGTATCCGATATCTATATCAGATACACATACATAAATACTGTGATTGGAAAATATTCCTATTAAGTACTGTCTACTTAGACCTCATTACATCTATGGTAGCCCATTTTAGGATGTGGGTATACAACTTAATTTTGTTTCAAGAGCAGAGTTCTACACTTGTCCTCTAAGATTTATCTTTCCTAGATACTGAATTAGTTTTTGATTGGTTTCTAGAATTCCTGAATTAAAGTTGCTTTAAGCTGATAAATCCAGTTTGCACAAACACTTGGAGGTTATGAGATCTTATTAGACACAGAAGTAAAACACCAATAAATATAAACTGAGGTTTTTGTTGCTGTTTTTATTTACAGAATTCTAAAAAATATTAATAAAAAAAATGCCATTGTCTGCTGCATATTTGCTTTTTTTCAGAGAGAACAGTGCATTTCTGAAAAATTGCTATAGCCCCTTTTGTTATATTACTAGCTTGAATTCCAATCTGAGAACAGGTTAAGTGTCCAGCACTCATGATAGTTACACTGTTCATCAGTGGATTCTAATAATATTGGCTGATGTTAGGATGTTAGGAGCCTGCTTTTTTTTCTCTCTCTCTTTTTTTTTTTTTTTCCCTATGAAAATGAGGCATCAAACATCTTATGTCACATACAATGTTCTGTTCTTAATGATGCCTTGAAGTTTTGTGGCTTATGTGACTAATTTGTAATTCAATTGGCAAGTTGCTGCATTTTTTTCTTGGCTTGAAACAGAAAAGGTTAGAAAGTGGGTGGCAATGGCAAGCAGCCTATGGGTAGAAAAATTCTGAACTTCCTTCTCAGTTGGATGTAGATCCATTGATTTCTTGGATTCCTTTGGTTTAATCAGGGTTAGACATATTTTCTGAGGAGATGATGCTCAAATGTAACCTAAGTTCCCACTACAGTGATTAGTAATGTAAGCAGACGTAGGCTGCGAGTGTGTATGTGGCAAATGTTAGGGGAGGAAAAACAGAAGAAATTTCACTGTGCCTTAATTCCATGAGTCTTGAACCAACTTTTTGACCTTTATACTGTTTTTTTCCTGGGGAGAACATGTTTCTGCAAGAAAAAATAATGCTGGAAGAGATGGATAGGTCCAATACTCCACTGAGTTAGTCATCATCGTGTACTGCAGAGCAAAGGTGATGCCCAGCTGCTGCTCAGGGAAGGGATGTTCCCAATGTATAAGATCCGAGTGGCTAAATCTGTCTGATGCACTGTGGCAAGTTTCATTTGCAGGATTTCCCCTGTGCTTAGACTGGGGCTGCCTCAGTCTTTTTTGTGGAAATAACTGTTTTATTTATTTTTTGTTTGGTTGTTTTTGTGAGCTGTGTGCTTCATGCTTCACTTGGCTCAGATTGCCTTAATCCTGGTTATCTGTCTGGCTGTGCTGGCTTCTGAGTGTCCTGAGACCAGTACAGAGCAGCCAGCAGTGTTTGCTCATGGGCCCTGATTATTCCAGGGACGCTCAATGCCAGCAGTTCCCAGCAACTCTGAATCTGAGAAGCCGCTGCCGTTTTTGTTCAAGAGACCAGCAGAGCGATGCACCCAGAGAGAAAAAGGCTGCTCCTGGACAGATCCTGCACTATATATTTACTTACTGAGGAGACAGGCCTATACCTAAGTACTGGTTAAAGCTGCTTTGAATGGACAGCGAAGCCTTCTCCTGGCGTGGAGGGACATCTTGGTAGTGCAGAACCACGTTTGTAGGCTTGTGGCGTGCTGCTGGAAAGATAAATATTGCATCTTTGCTTTCCCTGAGCAGTGTACTACATCCCAGTATAATACCAGGTGCCCACAGAGACGGGCCCCACTGCTGATCTCAGCGATTCTTTCGCAGTGACTGACTGACAGAGTGGCCATGAAGAATTTTGTCGCGACTGTAATAGTTCTTCTGGCCATGGCTCATTTCATTCACAGTTTTATAAAGCCTTTGCTCTAGACAAGACACCTACCGCTGGCTGCAGCTAGAACGGCTGCTGTCATTTGGCATTTATTTCTCAACATCTTAGACTGGTTGAGGACTCAAAACAATAAAATGATTTGCTCTTTGGCTGCATGAAGCATTAACAGACTCAATCATGAAGTCATTGCACACATAAATCCCATAAATTCTTTCTGCATGTCATTGTAGGTATAGTCAGTTCGGTTAAGGTACATCTTGGGAATGTGTTAGTTCATAGTCGGTTCATATTCTTTTTTTTTTTGGGAGGGGGGGGCGGGGGGAGGGTGTAGGGGAGGTTTGGTGTGATTGGTGTTGGTAGACTGATGAAGAGGAGGGCACAGGTCCAAGGAGACCAACCATGAGTCTTAATGAAATAGAACAGGGCAGAAGATCCCTCTGAATGAATGCGAATGAATGCATTGCCAAACCCAGCCTTTATTTCTGTTATTTCCCCAAACAGTAATGTAGAAAGCTCTTTTGATACAGCAGCCATAAGAAAACTTCAGTTTACCCACCGCACTTTGCTGTTTACTTCTCAGAGAAAATTCACATCAAACTGTTTTTCCTTTTGTTCTAATTTTCCTACAGAAAGTCTACAACTTTTACTGCAGTTCTGGTACCAGGTCCCTGGGATAGAGGTCTTGGTTCTTCATGTTTGTCTCTCCTAAAGATTAGAGACAACTCTGGGTATTGAAGCTGGAGGTGTGCAATTTACAGTGCAAAGACTGTAAAGAGAAGGGGAAGTTTGTAATAAAAAGGGAGCTGGCATGACATGAAACTACAGGGATTAGGAACAATGGCAGCATGCTTGCTGGAAATGAAAAGACTAAAATTTTTACTTTTTGTTTTTCTGTGTGCTTGTTTTGCTGGAAGGAACTTAGTTAAGCCAGTGGGAATTGTTCTGAGCAGCAACCGGCAGCCCTGCTCTTGCAGTTGTCTCTTTTGTGCTGCTTCATTGTCTTTGCTCTGGGGGCTTGTGGTAGAACCAGACCTTGCTGGCCACTCGGTCATTTTGATGTGTTACACCTCAGCTGGGATCTCAGTTTCAAATCACAGGATTTAGAAGGGATTTTTTTAAAGGTGGAGTGTTGTGAGCACATATTTTTGGCTTTAAATACACATGTAATTTCTACAGGTTTTTGGAAGCTTTTGTTGTAGTTTACAAATGTTATAACTCTAAAATGCCAGCCTGATTGTAATAATACTCCTTTCTCACGTGAGTTGCAGAGGAAAATAATTCAATTTAACAAAATCAGTCACATTTTAAACAAATGAGGGGAGAGGGGTGAATAATTAAATGCAATAAATGCTGTGGTTTCTCTACAAGTATATGCAGTCTCTACTGAGATCTACAACTCCACCATGAGGAAATGACATATTTAAAAATAAAAGGAAGAAGAAAAGAACAATAGTCATTACTTTTGTGATCTTCAACAAGAATATGTTCTGCTCCATCTGCTAGTTGTGCAGCTGTGGTTAACTAATAAACAGTATTCCCAGTGCTGTGCTAGCTACATTTGATGTGACTGGTACACAAACAAAGATGTCTTGGCAGAATAAGGTGCTATAAGAGTTGTTAAAGAAGAACAGCCTTGTCAATTTTAGATCCAGTGGAACCAAAGGGGAAAGCTTTGCCTTTGCCATATGGAAAAACAAGCAAGCCAAAAACACTTTATACCCACAATTTTATGAAACTGTAAAACAGATAGTATAGAGTAATAATACGAGTGTGCTGGAGACTATGGAGGACTAATGTCTACTTTGGAAGTACTCAGAAGCAATGGTTTTCTTTTTGCTCTCTTTTTTTCCAGTGGCTCTGTCGGGCGCAACAAGAGAAAAGACCCTCCTGAAATGCTTCAGCAAGTTTCTCAACTACTCCAAAACCTTAATCTTGGATCTCTCACTGCTCGAGATAAAAGGTGGTTTGCATGGGGGTCATCTGTGATCTGGATGGGAGCAGGGCTGCCTCTTCCCTGCTAGCTCTGTGCTCAGGGCCTCAGTGGAGCTCCCAGCATGGTGAAGCTGCTGTGCAAGAGCCATCCAAGAGATGGGCTAGGCACACATCAAGTCCTCTGAACACAGGACTTCAAAGGGTTGGTCCTTAGCTACAGTGCTTCTACCAACGTCAAGGTTTTTAAGCAAGTGATTGTTTTTCAGAGCTCTCGTCTCCCACAGGCTTCTACAGGAACTGCAAATAACAGCTACTACTGAAAAGCAGATAATCTTTTCCATTTTCTCCTCTGTGGATCCTGTAGTTTAATTCACAAAGTTTAAAACAAATTGACCTGGACGTCTTGGTTCATGGACATAGCAGATCTGCAGGTGGAAGGTTTCTCTTACTCTTGTTGTATAGGGATTGAAATGGTCATTTTAGAAGTTAATTACTCTACCTCATGGTCGTGGAGTTCTGCCTGAAGAATCACTGAGATTTTCTCTCCTAGTCACTGGCAAATACTGGTATGCCAGAAGAGCTGTGAGCCATGCTGGTAGCCTCAGTGTTGGTTTGGACTTGGCACAAAGGTTTGATACACTGTTTTTGCAAATGAAGGGGAAAATGCTTCTCATAGAAAACTGGTCTGTATAAAATGATGGTGAATTGTTTTGTAGTCTTGGCAATAGGCAAACATGGAGATCTAGAACTGTTTTCCTATGAATTTATCTTGGAGCCATGCAAAAACAGAGGAGAAAACCTGTCACTGAGATAAACAAGATATGTGAGGCCTTGTCTAAGCAGAGATTTTAGTGTTTCTTTTAGGAAAGAACAATCATTAACATAAGTAGAATGCAAAATAGTTACACTGGCATAGCTGCAGAGACTTCAATAAAGATTTCTTAGTACCTTATGTAAGTAGGGGTCTGTATTGCTTTACTGCATTGCTGTAAGCATGTGTAAAAGAGGTCTAAATTTAAAAAAAGGGTGCAGGGAGTGAACCAGGTGCAGGAGGACACGTCTGCAGCCAGGTTCCTGCACCAGCTGCCATTGCCACCATTGGCAATGACGGCACTTGTCCCTCTCCCCAGCCCTGCTTCAGTTCTACAAGGCAAGACTGCCGCTGAAATACTCCTCTGCTTTCCCTCCTGAATGCTTCATTAATCCCCTAGCCCTCAGCCGGTTACACCTGATTTTCTTTGCTTTTATGAGTAGCTTCATTCAGCTCAGTGAGCCAAGAGACATTTAGGGTCCAGAGCTGGGCTTTGGGGCTCCTGGAGGTACTGCGAGCCCAGGGCTCCCCCTGAGCAGCACCCTCAGGGCTAGGGCTGGCCTGCGGGGCCGGAGGGGCACAGGGCCTTCAAAATACAGATGATATCTAAATCAGGACTCAGCCTATAGAAAATATAGGTGAGCTGAGATGTGTGTATATATACAGCACATGCCCACATGTACAGCTGGGTTAGGCCTCAGCTAGTGTCTAAATTGCAAAGGGCCTTCAGGAGGGCCCATGCCCTCGGTGATACAGGCCTCAAAATTTTACTCTGGCTAAGCACACAGCCCAGGGCCTTTCCTGGGACACAGAGTGGAAAAGCAGTGAGGAGGTTGGTCTTTCTTCCCTTACGAGTTTCTCTCATTGGATCTTTCACATATAAAATCAAGGCTCTTCCCATGAGCTTCATGAAACCTACCACAGAGAAGAGGCAACATTTCTTGTCCTAGCTCCTCTCTAGCTATCAGCTGCCACGCACCGATTTACACCATGCCAGATCCAGCCTTGTGTTTGTAAACACTACGGTGATAAAGCTGATGTAGAGGAATACACAAATAAGCTGCATTCTGTATGGCCAGTAGCTCGCTAATAACTTTCTAAAATTGTTCTCCCGCATTAATTGAAATCATAAATCCCCATCACATTCAAAGCATAACTACTGTATGCCATTGGCTCACTTCAGCTCTTAATCGTAGCCTTCTGGGGAATTTTCTTGCTGCTTCTTCCTTCCCTCAGGAGCAGCCATATTTATTATTGCAGTTCAAATACCTGGAGATATTTCAGTTGAAAAGCCATATAACATCTCTCTAAGCATGTCAATACGTGTTCAGCTTAATATGAATGCCTGTGCCATTCCCACTGGAGAAAAGTAAAAAATGTCAAGGAAATATATTTAACTTGTTTCTGCACAGATGCCTGAAGATATCTTGCATCTAAAGAATATTTAAATTCTGTTTTGTTAAGACAGGATACTTACATTATACAGTGGAGCAGCCAGGAGGTTATAGTCTCCACTAGACAATTTGCCAGACAAGAAAGATGGCTTAGTAGCAATGTTGACAGCTTTATTCTTGTGGCTTTGGCAGAAAAATAGGCAAAAAGATTGCAGAGGCAGCAGGATAGAATACAGCATGAAAGTTCAGAAAAATATTAACTGGTTGTAAAATGAGTGGGTGGATGCACTAAAGGAGATGGCATTTCAGTTATATAACAACACTTATTGCAAAAATTTTATGGCCAAATTATGCTCTTTTTCTGTGCTGTAGTTTTGCATCTGCTGCCCAGCTCCAACAGTGGGGGACAAAATGTTTATTTGGCAGGAGGAAAGGGCAGCAGCCATTCATCATTTTCAGCTGAATCATCCCATTGGTCCTAGTGAAGAATCCCCTGAGAATTCTATTCCCTTTCTAATATATCATACATTGTAATTTTACAGATCTGCTTTTATTTCCTCTCCCAGCCACTTGCATAAGGCCCCCACAAACATCCGTGAGCTGAATGTGAAGAAGCTGCGCCTCGCATGCTGAGCGTAGGGCGCAGCAGGTGGATAGGCACCCTGATGTGGTCTTCCTAAAGAAAAATCTCCCCATTTACTGTTGCCGTCATCCTGCCTGAGGAAGACCTGGCTTCCTGGTGCATCTCTGCAGTCATGCCCTTGGGCCATCCAGCAAGATGTGCTCCCAAACATGACAAAGCCATTTCCTCCTGGGTTTCTAGAGCCACCCATTCAATCTCCTGGGCCTCCCTTGCTGCCTTCGAACTTAGTCTTCAGCTTCCCAGTGCTACAAAGTACATCCATTCTCATATTTTTTCAATATTTTTTGCTTTCTTGTGTTAAGTTCAAAGGGAAAGGCTTTCAAAGCAAGAAAATGTATTTACACGGGTTGGAGGGGGATAATAAAAACCTACCCAAACTTGGTGAGACCAGCCAGAGTTTTGTAATTTAACGTTAAGGATTCCTTTCAAACTGGGGCATAGGAGTAAAGAGCAGGGAATTTAATTACTTGTTTACACACATACCCAAATCCAAAAGGTGACAGCCTAGAGAATCTGCTCAAAGATGCTGTGTGTTTCTGGCTCAGGGCTTCAAAGGTTGCATGAGAATTTACTACAGTAGACAGGAAAAGCATAAGATAAGAAATAATGGAAGAGCCAAGGATCAGTGACCAACACAGGGAAAATGAGATAACAACCACCATAGGAAACAGTGTACAAAATAGAAATTAAAAGATAGGGACAGTATGGACTTGAATGAATTGGAGACTGATGAAGAAGGGAACTCAAATAGCTGTTAGAAAATGGGCAGCAGAGTGAGAGAAGGGCCCAGTTCCTGTGAGTAGAGAGAAGGATCTGTTTGATTTGGTGACTGCCCCATAGCCCAGGTCTGAGGGGGTCAGGAGGCCTGGAAAGGAGATAGCTGATAGGGAAAACTGGCTAGAAAATAAGTTTGTTGGGAAAAGTGGAAAACATTGTGCTTTTTCTCCAAAATCAAAACATTTTTACATTTCAAACAGACAATCAAAATATTTCCAGGTTACGTTTAGCGCTGGAGTTTTAATGACTTTCGTAATAAAAGTAATATGAAAATGTTGTTCCGAAAGCATCAGCACAGCCCCTCCAGATGCTGAGGCACTGACAGAGTAAACTCACGAGAGAAGGGAAAGAGGAGCACAGCTCTCCAAGGGTAAACGCACCAAAGGGCCTTTTCCTGGTGCCAATGTCTCTGATATCATTCCAGCCAACATCTGATCCACGCATTTCTTGATTACCACCAGCTTTTTATAGTATGGATCAAACTTATTTACTGAGCTCTCCTCTATGCTTTCTGCAATATTTTTTACTGGTTCAGACATATTTTCATTGCATGAACATTTTATTTCACATTTTTACAGGTACACTGAGTGCAGTTTGGCTTAGAGAAACTTGGTTTTTCAGTAGAACATCTATAGAAAGTTATTACCAGATGTTTAAAGGAACATTTTTACAGTGATGGAGTTTTGTCAGAAAAGCAGCAATTGATAGTGGCTGTGTGTAAAACTGACGTGTGTGAATACTTCTGCCCTGGCACAAAATAAAAAGAGCATTTGAAGTTCTGTAAGAGGTAAACTAACCTCAGCACTAGATATTTTAAGAGATACTGCTTAAATGCCTCCATAAAAAAAAATCAGAAAAATAAAATTTCTAAGGGAATGTTAGGCTTCCCACCCTGGCATTCATCTTCATGCAGCTTGAGTGTTCACTGTACAGTTGGTGTTATCTTTTAGCAGTGCAGAACTCTCTAGACCATTTTTCCCAACACAAAACAAAGCAAAAAAAAAAAAAAAAAAAAAGAAAAAAAAAGAAAAAAGAAAAAAAAATCTAGAGCTAGTGAAGGAAAGTGTGACCTCTGCAGGCGTTACTGTGGTACCTTTTCTCCAAAGGTTATTGTGTAAGAATAATGATTTTTATTTTTTTATTTTTTAGTTTAGTTTAGTTTAGTTTAGTTAGTTTATTATTTATTTATTTAAACTCCTGTCCCTTCCAGAGACATGGACTACCAGTTCAGGTAGTCCATGGGACCTGTGAACAGTATACCTCAAATAGCTATTGTAATAGGACAAGAAGATCAAACATTCAGAAATGAGGAAGTAAGGTTTATTTGTGGAAGCCATTTAGCTACCTCTGCTTTAATTTCGCTTCTATAAACAAAGCTAGCTGAATCCTTCATGGCTTTGAAACTTTTCTGAATTTGTAAATTCTGAAAGTTTGGAGATGCTGAGATGCTTGAGAAACAGAGTAAATCAAATTGAAATCTCTAGAAAATTCCATGGGGATCAGAAGCTTAGGCTAGCTTCCCATTCGTGAAATAATTTGATATTTAATTTCCATATTATATAAGTACATGAAATAAGCAGATGGTTGCACTCTAGCCTTTGCAGGGTATTTCTGTACATATGCTGATACTATATATCAATGGAAATGTGCCTTCAAGGCTTCTTCTGCAGAATGTTCAGTTTCTTTCCTATGACACCACAGTGGTTTTAAAGCCAAGACTAGGTTTCAGAAAATCCATTCAGTCTTTTGTAGAGAATCCCATATTTTGTGTGCATCCCATCTACGGAAAGTACAGTGCTCAAAATGTCTCTGGGTTTAACTACCTTCCTCACGCTTTCATCTGTCCTTCCATCATGTTGCCAGCCATTCCTGACATGGGTAAAACTGAGGCTATCATGAAAAGAGTAAAAGAATTGTGAGCAAAATGGAAAGCAATGCAGGAGATCAAAAAAGGGACAAGTGTATTTTCTGTGCAATGATGGCAAGGATTGTTCACCTGGAATCCCAGGATACTGTATCGATGTTTGCTGGATTTTTAGAGACAAAAGGGATATTTTCTCTGTGAGAGCTCGGTTACTCGTCCATTTGTGATCTCAGCTCATGACTCAGGGGAGATGTTTTTGCTCCAATGACCTCTAAGCTGCCTTTAGATTATTGATTGGCTAATAGGGGAAATTGATTTTCAACTAACTCACCAGTTTTGAGACCCGAACACAGTTGTCACTTCCAGTAAGTGTACGTCTGCTCAATCATATAAGTTGTCTCAGTCACCAATTCATTCTGGATGCCGCAAAATGTAAGGATGTGCCAAAAGGTTTGGCAAGGAGCCCAGACACAGAAGAGATGGTCCAGGACAATCCGTGGATAAAATGTGTTTCACGTTGTGCTGTGCCTATCATACATGCACTTGTATGGCAGGCAGCAGCTGGGTGCGCCTAAGGGACAATGGGCTGAGGATAAGAAGAGGCAAATTCGGGGAATACCAGGGAAGGATATCAGGGAAAACTATCAGGGAGAAACTTCTGAAATGAGGTGTCTCACATGTAGGCTAGCTTTCTTGGCCTGGTACATTTAAGGTGAAAGTAAAGAAGTAGTTAAAAATGCAGTGTACAGCAAAATTGGACTGAACTGGCCCCGTAAGGTCTATCCATCAACATTTTGTAATTCTAATATTCAAATTCTGAACTGAAAGATTGCACAGGTAGAACGGGTGCATCCTTCATAACTGTCCTCCTGCAAGGTCCAAGTCCAAGGCTTCCAAGTCTCGTGCCCTTCCTTGTTCTCAGCTCACCTCTGTGCTTGCAAAGTGCCCACCAAGCTGACAGGATGAGGTGATGGCTGTGTAATCTGGGGGGGCTGAGCTAGAAGAGGCTGCTTCTTGTTGGTTGGCGTTTTGTGGAAATCAGCAACAACAGAAAAAATAAGTAAGGAAATCTAAAAGAAATGCCATTTGAGGTTCATATGGAAAATGCTGTTTACCCAAGGCAGTGTGTTTTTATTTTCAAGCTGTTTAATCAAAACCAATTACATTAAATTTTACAGGAATAAAATGTTCTTTCAAAGTGGAAAACAAAGACGTACCAGTTAAAAATGGCAAATGAAACATGAGAAGAACAGAGTAAAATGCATTCCATTGTTAAGGAGAAAAATGCTGGAAAAAATATTTCAAAATTTTCAAAAGCATCTGTTTTTGCAAGATTAAAAATATTTGTTTCCATCAAACAAAATGGGTGATTAGCTCTATCCCCTCCTTCCAAACTCTGCTCTCTGAGTGAATTTGATATACGTCATTCTTCTTTATCTGATTCTGGCTTCAGTGTTGTAAACATTAATGTACACTAATTAATTTAATCACATGAATAGCTTAACTGACTTGATTGAAGTTGCTTAGGATTGTGGCAGGTTATTCCGGGAAGGCTGGTAAACTCAGTCCGTGTACCTGGGGAATTCGTGCACGCAGCAGCTGTGCAAACAAGCCATTTGGCATCATAAATATCTTAGCTTGCAGGATCCCATCTCATATATGTGGATTACAATTTTACAGTCTATAGGTGATCTGTAATATACAGCCCTGCCAGCAGATGCAGGCTGGAAGTATAGGTTAAACTCTTCAAACAATTCCCTGAATGAACATTAAGATATTTGTAGATGCACCAAGACCAAGAACTAAAAAATCTAGTAATTTGGGGCACCCGTATTATGAAAGTTTGAAATCATGAAAGTTTACCTGGTGTGGTTCCCCCCCAAAATCCTGGGCCTTCTATCTTCATTCAGGTATTTCTCTTTCAAGCACAGACATTTCCTGACAAATATCTCTGAGCAAATTGTTTCCTCAGTACATCTGAGCTGCATTTCCTCACGTGATGAACAAGACTGCAGACTGATAAAAGCCAATCTGATGCAGTGCAACCCGTTGCCACAGACGAAAAACAGCAGATGAAACATCTGAATTTGATTAAAACCCTTCAGCAGGATAACTAGGTGTGTTGCAAATGTGGTAAAGATGGAATATTTCAGTCTCTGTTCACAGTGGCAAAGCCAGAGGGTTGCAAATATCATGGTCTAGAGAAAGGGTCGTGGCACCTTTCCATTTATATATTGGCACATTCTGAAATTTTCATTCTTTTTGTTGTTGCTGTTGTTGTTTCTGCTTTTTAGTTGCTTTTTTTCCCCTCTTTTTCTTCATTTGTCAGCTACACACAATTCAAATTTAAACATATTTTTGCGCTCATGGCTAGACTCTGTGAATCGTATTGCTCTTGAAGAGGTGGAAAGTAAAGAAAGTAGGAAAGCTTTGGACCCTGTCTTACCCTATAATTTATGATCAAGGGGATTTGCAACTGATGCAAAATCATACAGAAAATGTCTACAGGTAGGACATGGTTCTGTATTTACTAATAGCTATTCTAAAATGTACATGGTGGTCTCCATCATGTAAAGTATGTAGCTAAGTGTAGCTGGCAGCATGTCAAATTTTAAAGGATCCTTTTAATTGAATGCTGTAGATTTTGATTATATATCATAAGTTTTACCATTGTTATGTACTCCATAGTATTCTCTGGAGGTGAGTGGGACTGCAAATATGTTACAAGCACATTAAAAAGTAATGTCTTAAAATTGTGTCAGTTTACACAAAGGAAAACTCCAATACATTTGTTTATTATTGTGAGGAAATTTTACCTCTCAAATTGGACATAAATGCACATGCAACCTGCACGCGTTAAGTGCTTCCTCACTCTGCTGTAATCCCACTAAATTCTGAAAGACTACTAGAGAAGGAAAATACTGCTTTTTACTGTTATAGACAAATCTTGACCTCATCACTCCAAAAAACATGCTGTAGATAGGTCCTCATTTACTAGGAAAGCAGAAGCAAACATCCAGCCCAACATGTTCCTTTTAATCTCTTATCTGCATTTCTTTTTTGCATTTTACTGATGTTTATGAGCATTTTAGGCTCTTTATATCTGTGCTGAAGTGTTGCCCTCTGTCAGAAGCAATCAGACATGTAATAGACTGTGGGCAACTTAGCCTAGGCTGGAGAAGCTCATTTTTCAAGCCTCCAGAATGCATCAGAAGCTTTCTTTTAAAAGACATGCTGTTTACATGCTGTTTTAGTTTGATCTCAATAATTTATTACCTACTAATGTCTTTTTTCAGTCTTGCTTATTCTCAGCGGAGGCAGTTGGATTTTATCTGAAGGCATGGTTATTGTGAGGATGTGGAGAAAAGAACCTTTAATGGCTCATCCATTAAACCCTAGAGTTTCACAGACTTGGGGTTTCACAGAATATTTTCTTCTATGTATTAAATCTCTTTAGATAGGCAAATAGCAGGTTTTTGCAAACATTATCTTTAGACAGATAAGCCTGGCCTATGATGTTTATTACATTTTTATTCTGAGCTTCAGTTTGCAACTTCATTTAGAGGGGCGGAATGCAAGGCCTGTAAAGGACACTGTCTATGCAGTTTCCATTGGGTGATCACCATTTACTTTACAGTGCTGCACAAAAACAGGTAAAAATCCCATTTTACAAAAGCCCACTGAGCAATTTTAAGCAGGATCACTGACTGATCGGATTGTCTGCTCTTCTCAGCTCTTGCAAGCACTAACTCAGAGTTTTACTTCACTGAGCCAGTATGCAAAAGTCAGGCAGATTTATAACTCACTCACCAGATCATATTTCTATTGCACTAGCCTACAGAAGTCCCAACCAAGATTATATTCCCAGTGAGAGCCCTGCCCTTCTCTGCAGGCCAGCCTTGGCCACAGCGTGTCAGAGATGCAGCATCGCAGTCATTTCTGTTATTTTGATCTCACCCATTCAACAAATTGCATATTGCCATGTCTAGCACGCAGCGTAGCTGAATTAATGGCAACAGCTGTGCTTGTATTCGTATTACACGTGTGTGTGTAAACATGGATATATGTGTAGATTTCTATGTTCTGCTTAAACATTCTGGTTCTTATATTTTGCTTCTCTCTTGTCCTTAATTATATGTCTGTCTGTTACGTTACAGTGGTCATTGACTGAATTTGCATTTTGACATCTTTTACAAGAACACATTTTCTTATTATGCGGTTGTTTGCCCAAAGGTTAGAGCTCCTAAATGTTATTTTTGGGGTCCGGTGTTCTGAATCCAGATGTACACAGAAACACATTTCTGTTGGATAAAACCTTTTGGCTGTGGTTTTCCGTTTCCACCTTTCTATTTGTGTGTTTTCGATGACACTCAGAAACAAGGCTGGCATAGCTGGCATATCCGAACCAGCAGTGCCCCTTAAGTCTTTCTCTTTGTTGTCTCCTTCTACCCTCAACATTTTGATCGAGCCAGTTTATGCATCTTGAAGCCAGAAATCCCTTATGGAAACATTTCAATTCAGCACATTCATAATACGTATTGATAAAACTGCTCTTCCCCTCTCACAGGATTCGAAAAGCCCCTGCCATTACCCTGGAAGCATCTGTGTTAGTTCCCCTCTCCACCCACATCTGGCGAGAGCGATGAGGGCCATGCATAATGCAGCAGCCGGAGCTGCGCTCGGGACCTGACTTCACGGCGGTGTTTGTGCGGAGATCTCACAGGTGCACACGCTGGCCTGGAGCGAGCAGCCCCAGGAATCCATTAGGCAGCTGTTTGGGTTATCATTTCAGCAAGCTTTAATATCCTGAAATTAAACCTGCGTTGCTGGTCGCTGCATTCTGGTTCCCCAGGAAACTCAGCCACGGTGGAAAACCCAAAATAAGGTGGCAGGGATCTCCTTCCCCTGCAGCACAGGCTCCTGCGTGCCCCTGGCGGGCTCTGTGAGCTGAACTTTCCTCATGCTACATCAGCAGTCCACCCCTCCGAGCTTCAGCTGTTGCAGTCTGATATTCAGGTATTTCCTCCAGCAGATTAATTACACAGGAAATGTCGGAGAGATCCCTCTAAATCCAGAGGATATTCTTTAAACTGAAGTGGATGTATAATATCCTTGCTGTGTTACTTTCTGCACACGCGTGCTTCCTACTCAGGAAGACTTTAATAGATATGCTTGGTATCTGACAAGTCAGTGCAAAGTTTGGATTTTGCAAAATGCAGTTAGACCCTTGGGTCTGAGTTCTTCACTGGGATAAGCAGAGGATGCATTAACATCAAAGCGGCTTAAGCCAGAGAAGAACTTTATTGGGCTTCTCCCTGGAGGATAACAGGTGTCAGGAAGAGGTTTCAGTCTGATTTAGTGAAAGGCGATGCTTTCTCTTTTCTGGGAAACAGAGATGTGAACCCAAGAGACAGCAAATCAGCTGCACTAGTAACATTAAAAAAAAAAAAAAAAAAAAAGTTTCTGATCAGAGGTATCTTGAACGTTGAATAAAAACACAGCAACCACAGACTGGAGTTCCAAGTAGAAACATCTGCTGGAACTGAAAAACTGTGCCCCTGCGAAAATCCTCTTTGTGCCTGCAAAATCCTCTTCCCTCTGTTCTCTCCTTTATTTCTCATACATGCCATACATGTACAGCCCTATGTGTACATCCAAACTGTGTCCCGTGAGTCCATCCAAAGAGAGGGTGCCTCTGTTTGAAGGCTGGCACATTTTATCTGTCATGTAAAACCATGGGGGTGCACTCACAGAGCCTCCGTACTTCTTTCTCTGCCGCGCTCCTGCAGGCTCCAGCCCCCGTGTGAAGCACTATTGATTTTGGTTTGATTAGACACAGACTTAAGGGAAAGCCAGAACAGATCAGACAATACCGTCAGGACTGTAATAGCTTCATAATTAAGTAAATCCCAGCTGTGTGCCAGTTTTGCCTAAATCTGCTTATCCCCTTATTGAGTTTCTATTATCAACTGGAGTGTGTCTGGGGCTCACAACAGCACATTCCTCATGCCAAGTGCTTTCTGCCTTGTATAGCAGCTCCTGTAATACTTTTTTCTTGCAGCATATGAGTGCAGCTTCTCATTAAAAGAACTGTATTGGTGGGGAAGGGAGTGATTTCTCTTTCACTGACATCATCTCTAAACTGCTGCTGAAGTTCCAGTGATCGAGAGGTCTTTCTGATTTACCATGCTGTGTGTGAGAACAAAGCCTGGAGGAACTAGGGGCTAGTTTCTGGCATGCACAAGACGTATTCTTACAATAATAAAAATGAGTCTTGCCAAACAACCTCTAGATGGCTCTTGAGGCTCGCTTTGTCAATTAGCAGGCACCTGAAATAAGTCTGCATCGTGCTGTATCAAGAAGCTTTTCCTTTGGCTTTATTACTTCTTGATGGGAGAGATGAAACATACTGGGGTGTTTTGCATGCAGTGGGAAGACATCCTTTGGTTTTGTGAAAATCACTTCCCCTCAGCAGAAGAGAGGAAAAATGTTTGTCCTGTTTCTACCCGGAAAGTCTTGATTGCAAATTCCACCTGCGCATATTATGCTGTAGCTAGTACATATTTATTTACTCAGGTGTGGAAATTACCACTCTTGATTGTAGCTTAGCATGAAAAAAGCACAGCCATCCATTCCCCTAAAATGCAGAACTGTTTACAAGCATATGATTTACCCGGTGAAATCCCAAGGCTTGGTGCCTTCAGTAATTCTGCTTACAGAAACACATCCACTTTTCGTAGCACAAAGGGCTTTTGGGGTTTACTCCTGCTTCATAAAGAAGCAGGGAAGTAGGGGGAGGAGGAAAGGAAGAACCTATTCATACATCTAAGGCGAGTCACATTGTATTAACCCATCTTTCATCCTCAGCAGATCCCATGAATTACTTCCTGATCAAACTATTACTGAGCAGATCATATTGGAGAAGTCTCTTGTAACCCAAAAGGACACAATTGAAACTTGCCGTTAAGGGGGTAAAATCTGTTAGGAATTTTAATCTCTATCAGACAAAGTATCTATGAATGCAATGCATTGCCCTGCTCACATGCCTCCTAAAGTGTTTCCCCCAGCTCTGTAACTAGATTTCTCAGTGACTAAGCCAGGCATTACATGAGCTGGTACTTAACTTCACTACTAACAGGGAAGGATTTGCTATATATGTTTTTTTGTTTGTTTGTTTGTTGTTGTTGTTGTTTTTTCTGGATGAAAATTTCATCATTACAGTTCTAGAGTGGAGGAAATATTCCTTCCTCCTTTAACCAGATAAATGGTCAAAATATTTTTAAGTCTCTCGCAAACTGGTAACATTTAATTGGAAAAGCTAGCAAGGTTGCCAAGACAAAAAAAAAGAATGTTTAAAGCCTGCAACCAAGATATATACGTACTTCCTCCTTTGTGCAGTAAGAATTTATGCACAGTTTAATAACACACTGAGGTCCACCACAATTAAAAAACAATGAGCTGATTTAACATTCATCAAGTACCATGCAGCAAGGAAGAATTCAATGCATTCGTTGTTGCAAAGGTTAATATCTCTGTGGGCCATACATTAAGAAAACCCGTAAAATATTCATGCAATTAAATGCAGTATAGAACTGGTCATCATCAGCAAGTGCCATATCGTCCTATACTTCTAGCACCCAAAGAATCTTGCTATTTATGTCTGAATATACAGAAGGTAAGGAAACATCATATCAGATACTGGTAAGAGAAATCAAACTCATGATCTGAATGTATTTTTTGAGATAAAACTGTTCTGGTTTGTCTCCATCAGGGAATACTCTCCAAACTGATCTGGGAGCAGCTATCAGGGCTTAAAATTGATGTTCACGTTGGCAACAATATGAATTCTTTCTTAAATAAATGCTCTGGTCCCATGAGTTTAATATAAAGTAATCAACTCTAGTATCAACTTTGGCTTTATAAAAAATAAAATAAAATAAAAATCCTTGTGCCTTGCTAAGACTTTAGTAGGTGTTTCATTCTTAAAACAGCATACAGATTGACCCAGCAGACACTCACTGAGAGCAGAATCTCATTTTTTCAGACACTGAAAGAACTGTATGCATGGGGCCAATTTAGAAAAATCCATTCCAATGTCACTTTCTTTTATAGGCTATATAAATAGGAATGAAAAAAAAAAATAATCACGTAACCACAAAGTAATAACACGACCTGCAGATTACAAGGTAATTAAACTTGAAGCATCCAAGTACAATGCTCCAGGAATAATTTACCTCTTGGTGTGGGGAGCTGAGATGTTCTGAAGTTTCTTGCTAATGCAAAATGAATAAGCATTGGGAGCTCCAACCTGCCAGATCTAAGGAATTAACAGGTTCCCTACCTGTATCTTTCACTTCTTAACACTTGTGATGACAATCTAATTTGGGAAGCAGCAATAACCATGTGGTAACTGTCTTTAAAAAGCACTTACCATGTAATTTTATGGTCAGTGTATGAGAAGATAGTGGAGCTGGCTGAGAGCACTGATTTGAAATACTCTGCCTTCATTAGCTGATGGTCACCTCAGCAGAGACCTGAGCATATTTTGCTGACAGATTGATGCACTTGGTTCCTGGCCTGGGCCAGCTACAAATGAAACGTGAAGAGCTCTTCGATAAAGGTTTTAGACAAGCTTTAGGATTCTAGCTAAGTAATCTGTTCTCCTTCTCTTCTTGCCCCATGCTGCTTGCCCTACATAAAAAGGGTGCTAACAGTGAGGGAGCTTCCATGACACAGGTACACAACTCGGTTTGGTAAAGTATACTTCTTGTTTCTCACTTCTGACCTGCACCTGGTCAGGGGCAGAATCCAGGGCTGAGTCCAGTTACATTTAAATGGAGATGAAGGTGATGACACTGATTTGCTATGATGTGCTGCGAGCTCAGATAGATTTCATTGATTAACTGACAATTGAAATAAACATCAGGGCAGCTATACAGCATTTAAATAGGAAGTGTTTAAATTTTAAAAATCCTTTTTTTTCTTTCTTTCTTTCTTTCTTTTTTTTTTTTTTTTTAATTGTAAATCGCTGATGCAATGAGTTTGCTCAGGCTGTAGCACTGCTGTTGAGCCCATCGCCTCATGTCCACAACAGGTGAGCACAAACGTTGCTTTGTTCTTTTACGCCAGAGGAACTGCTTTTAACTCTTACCGAACACAGTGAGACTTAAATGAGTTTTAAGTGCTCTGTGGGCTTCAGGTGTTCTCTCTAAGTGGGGCACTGGATATTTTTAGCTCTTTCATTGTTTATGTCTTTGTCAGTGTGTCCCTGAGAACAGATGAGAGCACTCAGTCCCGCGCTTCCCTGTATGCAATTTTAGGGATGCTATTAAGGTAGGTCTCACAAACCCCTCCCCAGAGATGTGGTGGGACCTCCATACATTACAATTATTAATCTTCCACAGCTGGATGATTTCTGCTCTTTCAGTCCTGCCTCAGCTTGAACTATTACTCAGTGTGCTGGTAGAGCCAGGGTGCCTTTCCTTAAACCTTTCTGCTGTAAAGGCTGGAAATGTATAAAGCCACACGGTGCTCTGCAGGGACCAGGCAACTCTTATGTTAAAACTTAACGTAATTTTGACACAGGCATATCATAAGGTCCTAACCTGAATGAGACTACACATAATAGTAAAATGAGGCAATCTGCATTTTGAAACATGTTATTTGGTTCCGTTTTAATGTTAGCTCCTCCACCCCTATCAACTCAAGTTCGGTGGTGGCTGGACACAAGTGTGAGCAAGTTCCTGTTTACATGGAAAACAATAAAGAGAATTCAGCAAGATAAAGCTAAGTCTCATAATCGTGTGCAAAACACACAAAAGCACTGAAAACTTCAAAATGCTCAAGGTTCATCGTTGCCATGATGGGTCTCATCCAGTTTCCCTAAATCAAGAGCAAACTGAATATTGCTAGAAGAAAGAAAATATATTTCAAGAGACACGACACTTTTCCTCGGTGCCCAAGGATGTAAACTTGACACATACTGCAATAAGTCATCTATTTTTATACTGTTGTTCATATGAGGTGGAGAAGCTGGTACCAGGAGAGGGAGCAGCTCTGCAAGGGAGACAGATTCTGCACTAGCCAGAGGTGTTTGCTTCCTTTCATTAGACCTGTGGGTAAGTACAAGTGAGTTTGGCTCACTGGGCAAGGAAAGGCAATGCTATGGAATAGGAAGAAGTACCAGTTTAGTTTCCCCTCCATTAATACCAAAGCTCAACATCAAGTCAGAACATACTGGCAAGGTTCAGCAAGAACAGCAGAAGACTGCAATGGGCCATAGCAGGAGACAAAGTTAATGGGAAATCTCCCCTGGGCATGGTGAATTGTAGGATTTCTCTTTGCTGCAGGTCTGACCTGTAGGCTGAAATTTCTGCTTCCATTTTATTCTCCTACCAGCATCCTCGGATCCAGCTGGCAAGCATGGGCAGCATGCCAGAGGGCTGGTTCTTACCTCCCAGGGGCCAACAGAAAACAATTCCCCAGCACCAGCCAGGTCAGCCCTGCCCTCCAAAAGTGCCCTGCTCCCTGCAGCTGGCCTTGCAAACAGCTCCCTGCCATGCTCATCACTTCTCGGGGCCCTGAGTGCCACACAAAGGCAGTACGACCATACCCATCTCCCTTCCCCCTCTTCTCTCTTTCTGTTCTTTTTTTTTGAAAAATGACAATGAATGCACACGATGCTTCAATTACAAAAGATTATGGGCTTCAATTTAGTGTGTGCCATAAAGTTGTATTAAACGATCAAATGCTAATGAGGAGAGAGGCTCTTCTGGAGAAATAAGGAATTAGCATAAATTAATAGAGTTCCATATGTGCAACTTTTACACAGTAACAAAGTATCTCATCACAAAAGTATAAATATTTAATTTAATTCTTGCTGGGGCCAGTACACAGCATTACAGTCAGCACAGAAATATGAATTAAAGCGTGGGAGGGAGCAAAGTGCTGCCCGATCAGGTTCACAGGGAGGTCACTGCGATGGCTCTGCTGCTCTTTTCCTCTGTTTTCCAGCTCAGGCAGCTTGAAGCCAGGCCCAAATGGCAAACAATATATGCATGGCCTCTTCTGCAGCCTGGGGAGCCATCCCGTTGGCTTGACTTGTCGCGTTACCAAGACCTGTAGCTCTGCCTAAGAATATATTTGCTTGGTAGCATTGGATCTTCCTGCTCCTTTGGCAGGCAGAAGAGGCTTCTGAGTCATTTTGGTGGTGCTTTTACAGCACTTTCCCTAACCATGTGGAAACGAGCTGCCGCAGGTATAAATTGCCTTGAATTTTTAATTTACCTTCCGCCTTACAGTGCATTTCGCATTAAAGTCGTGAATGAGCTGCTATAATTGAGATTAATTTTACTGAAATGAAAAGCAAGCTCAGTCCTACATGTTATTTCCTGAGCAGCTGTGGCTTTGATTAGCGTGGTCTGCTCCAAGCGCTGCTCTGCATACCCGGGGAAGAGCCGCGGTGCTGCGGTGAGGGATGTGTGGGACTCCTGGGCTTGCTCTTTCTTGCATTGCCCTGCTTGTGGGAGTCAGGAGGAAAGTGTCTAGCCATGCTGTTGTACCTCTGCTGTACTGTGCTTCAGCCGAGCCCGGAAGTTTCTATTAAAATAGAACTAACAGCATCAGGCAATGGTTACTGTCGTGTTTCTGCGAGGAGCACACGCGGCGATACTGCAAAGCGAGAACCCCCCAGGTGAGGGGGAGCTGGGGAGGGGTCCAGCAGGAAGAAAAGGAAATTTCTTGTAGAGCAGAGAGAGAACTGGCAGGTGTGCATCTGAAAAGCATGCTCAAAGCTCTGTACTCTGGTGCATATTACATCAAGGACTGTTGTTTTTCACTGGTCTTAGAGAGAAGGCCTGATATTTCTGGTAACGCAGAGCACACCTTCTGTCTGCTGATGTTTGATTCAAGTTGCTCTCTTTGGCCTCGGAATAGGGACTGGTTTTGACTTAGCAGAAGAAAAAACAGGTCTGATATTAATGGCAATTAGTTAGTGTGCACCTGGTGGCTGTCCAGTGGTCTTCTGCTTTGACTTCAGCTTTTCCAACTAACCATGACCAGGATGTCAGTGCTGTATCAGTGACACCAGGGTGAGCTCGTCATGGCCCAAACACACACAGGTGCTGGAAAGCACAATTCCCTTTTACAATTTAAGCTGAACCTTGCTGCCAACAGGCTCTGCACGCTTTGCATCCTTGCTTTGCAGCAGCTGAAACTCCTTCAAATGAGTTGCTTTTGAGAATCATTATGTCAAGAGATGTGTCCTGATCGCAGAGCCTCCGTGGGCAGGGATAATGTCAGTCCTGTTCGGAGCACGCTGCTGACACTCGGTGACTTGCTGCCAGGTTACATGTCTGACAGCTGTTCTGGGGTGTGTGCTCCCAGCCACGGGCTGGACGACCATCATGAAGCCAATTACAGTCACAGGCAATTAATGTTCCCCTCCTCAGGTTCTCATGGCAATGATAGCATAATGCAGAGGATCAGCGTGAAATCTGTGACCTTTGGAAATATAAGCCTGAGACAGGAGCTGGGCTTGTGTCTACATCAACTGTGTCCAATTAAGCTCTTAAGGCATGGCAAGGGAGAGGGAAAATTACATGTTTCATAAAAGCAACGTGAACATTTTTTTCCTCTCACTTCCAAACACAATAGCTTGTAGTTGACCTGAAAATACCAGCTGTTCCCCCACGCTCTCCTCCATCCGCTATTCAAATCTCGTGGTTAGTATCCTTTAGCAACAACTGTAATTTTACACAGATTTTCTGTATTACTGTTGTACACAGGCCCGAATCCATCATGTTTCTTCTGTTCTGAGCCATGTGCAGACAAGCCTACAGAGCCAGGTCCTCCAGTAATGCAAACAATGTAATGACACTGAAATGAAAAGGAATATGTTTATCTGTGTCCTTTGAGCTCCTTCCCCAACAGATTTCCATTGAACAAGGGAAGAGAGGATCCTTTCCAGGGTGATAAGGCCAATTAACAGCTATACAACTATCCCGGGTATGCTTTTTCTTGCTGTGCCCTCAGAAGAGAGAGACTGCAAGCAAGCAAAGAGAAATTTCAATTCAATTATTGGGTGGCATCACTTTAATTTTTATTTTCCCATCCTTCCTGTCTGGGATGTTGTTCTAGCTGGATCTGAAGTACCAGCATCTCTTCCTACAGTGGTCACAGCACCTGAGTTTTCCTGGTTTGCTGCTGTATATGTATGGGAATGGCCCATTTCTGGGTTCTGCTGCCTGCCAGTGGGGGGAAGCAGTGTCTATGTCCAGATGTAACTTTTACAATGGAAAAAGACACCTGAATTTATTCAGCCACCAAAGAGAGGCTTCACTAAATGCTTCAGAATTTAGGGAATTCGTAGGTGGAAAAATGTGTGAGAGCAACATCTAGAGTCCAGATGTTTCATCTGCTTTACTCCAGAATCATAGAAATTGCTCATCTGCTTTTAGAATCCAGGAAGTTGCCATGAAGCAGACTGGGGTTTTGGCCAGCAAATATGCAAGATCATTGCATCAAGAAAATATTCAAGATCATTGGTCTAAAATCATTTTGTCTGGGCAAAGCAGCCCGGAGCCTAGCCTGTCTAGCTGTTTGGTTTTGTTGTTTTTATTTTGTCACACTACATCTCACAATAAAACATGGAAACTGAGAAAGCAGAAATGTTGACATTTTAAATCTCATGGTTTTCAGTTTGGCTCCATAATTCTTAAGAATCATGGGTTTGGCCTGGTTGTTTGTTGTTTGTTTAGTGTTTGCCATTGGAAATATTGCCCCGATTGACTCTGTTCCTAAATGAACCTTTGGATTATTAGAATATCAAGTCCCAGGGCAGGGTCTGCAGAGTAGGGAGTCCTGAATAACTCTTTTATCTTACTGTCTTCATGGCAGTTTGGTGTGCTCTAAGGAAAGAATCCAACACCAGAATGATCTAACTCTCATTTGAGAGAACATCATTCCCCAGACTGGGAACACAGAAATTTGAAAATCCGGTTTATATGCTTCCATGTCCAGTGCACAAACCAAGAATATATTCACACTGGAAAACAGGATGGAAAATGTCAGACACTGACACCACAGCTGCATTTCTTTCCCAGATGAGTGTGAGTGCCTAAGAGGGAGAGAGGACGAGAAAGAGAGTGGCTGTGATAGGAGAAAGACTGGAGAGGGAAGCATCCATTCTGCTCTGCACAAAGGCCAGGAGAAATCAGCACCATGCATTCGTCCAAATTCTAGGTGCAGCCAAACATTTGCACTGCAAACCAAACTCATCCAAATCTGGCAAGACAACTTGGTATTGACGTAAATCAAGAAGAAGAAGGAGCGTGTGTAGGGAGGGGGAGGTTATTTTTGTGTGCCCGTGATGTTTTTGTCAGTGAGGCTGCAGAGATCTGGAGCATGGACATTCCCATGGGTCTGACACTGGTGGCTGCTTGGTGTCCTTGGGCCACAGATGTTTGGTCCTGGTGTTGATGCCCAATATGTCCAGCTATTGAGGCAGATGGTGAGCAGCTAAATATTTCCAAACTTTTGGAAATATACCACCCTGGAGCCCAACAAGGGAGATAGCTGAAATTGGAAAATAATGTAATAGAATATTTTATTTTCCACAGAAGACTTTAAGGCTGGGAAGACTGCCATTTCTGAAAGGGCAGTTTGGCTGACTTCCCCCTATTCTGCACAGCATTACAGCGACCCTCCAATTGTACCCTTTTCCTCTTTTGGACAGAAGCAGAGGTTTGTCCTTATTTTACATACATATACACACACACTCACAACAGCAAATGATATCAAGGGTAAAAGAGTTGACTCATTTTTTTTTTTAATAAATAAATAAATAAATAATAATAATAATAATAAAACATAATTTACCTCAGTCTTTCTGCAGGAAAACAGGAATCTTTTTATTTATTTATTTATTATTATTTTTTATTTGTGTGTGACTTACTGAAATACATGGCCTCTGAAGATCTGCCCACTCATTCATGGGCCTGTCTGTCCTCTCCAACAGGAAGACAAAGGAAGACCAGTAAGAACCTTGGTTTGACAGAAGACTTGAGCACTTGTTTAAGTTCAACCAAAAATGGAAATCAACAGAAAGGTTCACTTCACGTGGGCAGAGTACCCTTGATATGGTTAAACTTATGCCTGACAAATTTTTTAAAGGCAAAAATGATGGCAGTTCATTATGTATATCTATTTTATAAGTAACAGTTTTTTTGTTTTGTTTTGTTTTGTTTTTTTTGTTTGTTTGTTTTTAAGGATCAGGCTTTTCTTTCTTTTTTTTTTTTTAAATTCTTTTTTATTATTATTATTCTTTTTTTTATTCTTTTTTTTGTTTACTTTTTTATTTATTTTTTTTCACTTTTTTCTCCCTTCAAGGATGTAATTATAATGCTACTGGGAGAAACTGAATTGCTTGTGGGCTTTTTCCATAAGAACAATTTTTCCATTAGTAGTGTTATAAATTCTCTTTGAGGCAAATTCTGTCTTGAAAGAAGAGGCCAGGTCTTTGTCTTCCGAGGAGTGAATAGTGGGAAACAAATCATGGTTTGTATAATTTCTGCTTATTTCAGAGTCATGAAATTCTGTAGGCAGGCAGGATGGAAAGGGAGCTCCAAACAAAACAATTGTGATAAACAGACTCAATGGTCTTGATACACTTGGCAGGGGCATTTGCTGAGCTCCATCCAAGGGATGCTGCTGAGGGGAGGTTGTGGATAAAACCGAAAAGTGACTAACAGTGACATCATGTGCAAAAATCTGTTTACTGGTTCTGTTTCCAAGACAAGGCATGGATAAAAGCATTCTAAATAATTTCTTGGGTTTACATTTTCTGAATTCATTTTGAGCATATTTTTAATACTGAATTTTGGGAGAATTCTACAGAACAGTTTAAATCATACCAAAAGTTACAATTATATGCTGTTTGAAAAAAAGAAAATAAAAAAAAAAAAAAGAAAGTTTACAATGAGGAAATGAGGAAAGTAAGTAATTTTATTAGAGTAGTTCAAGATGCATGAAGACTCTGCTCTGAACAGATGTTCAAATATTTTCATTCTAGTGTGTCAGTTTGTTTATATTCTCTGCAGACTACACTGACTTCTCTGAGATGGAAAGCCCTTGCTTGAGGGTGTAATGTGGGTCACACAACTGTTTTCAGATAGTGGCTGCTGGAGCCCCAGACAACTGCAGAAAGAAGCACAGTCAATTTGCAGATCCATTTGTGGACCAAATGGCTGAGTGAATTGAGTATTGGCGTGGCAACCAGAGACTGGTGTCAAGCTTAGTTTTCCTATCAGTATGGCCACCATGGCTGTAGTAACATCTTATACATATTACGGAATTTCTCCCAAGAACTTATTGCATTAGGGAAATAACAGTATCTCTTTTTAATAAAAATAGTGAACTAAGCTGAACTGTCACTCTTTCACACCATGCAGGATCAGTGTGAGATACCAAGGTAGCTCCAGGAGAGAGACACAGAAACTTCAAGAAACTTTGGGTTTCTTCGGAGCTGTGGGTCCTAGAAACTACCATGGGTCTCAGAGGCTATTTGGCTAAATTAAGATCACTTTAATAGTAATTGACCTTACCTCCCAGGAGTGCTACTGGCTCTGAGCATTTTCAGCGACATTTTCGCATTGGGCTGGGAATATTTCCCTTATTTATTTATTTATTTATTTTTAATTAAAGGCAATTGCTTGCTTAGGGTTTTTTTCATCCAGAACTATGGTTTCTTAAGTTTTACCTAGCTCTTTAAAAAAAAAAAAAAAAATCCGCTCTAGTAAACATAAGCATACACATGCTAGAGATGTTAGTATATAGTATATATACGAACTACGTTTAACCAGACCAATGCTTTCTGAGTATGTTCTGAACATTCAGATTTTGTCTGGGGCTTACTGATGGATAACTGAACACAAAAGGTGCTCTTTAAATAAACGATATCATTTATAAAATTCCTGCTTTATATTCAAGGTGCCAGCAGGCCAAATCGATTTTCAGTTTAATTGCAATGACTATTAGTTATTCATGTTGCTTATTGTAGTGGACATAATGCTTTGCATTAGAGGACATTCTCTTTCCAGTACAGAGGGATTTACATGTGTATGGAAACTTCCGTAATAGTTAATATGCAATTGTAGAAATCCCTCTGCATAGGGATGAGACTATACACTGATCTTTCACCATCTGTTCTGTCCTCTAATGATGAATCCAGCATCATAATATTCACAATTCACTTCTTTAAAAAGTGAGGTACGAGTCATTTAAATGTGGGTCTATCATCTCTTTATTTTGTAGATAAACTTGGCTCTGCCTTATTTATGGAAAGAAAGATACCCTGAACAACACTGAGAGCTGTTATTTTTCCTTGGTGTCCTGATCCAGAAGGCCCAAGTACTGATGGCACCAAATTTCCAAATTTTAGCTTTGTGTCCCTCAAAAATAGAGTATGAATATTCACAGAGCTGTGTGTTTAAGACTGTTATGAGCAGGGCTTTGTTAATGATGTGTGTTTTGTTCTGATTCTGTCAGCCTCATTTCCTCACAGAATTATGGAAGCTGCTCTGTTTGGTTGTGCTTCTGATCATAATATGAGTTTAATGGCCAATATGAAATGGGAAGAAAGAGGAGATTTGTTCAGCTTCTGAAAACTCATAGCCTAATATTACTACCTGACACCATGCAAAAAGCAAGGAACTAAGCAGCGTCGTTAAAGTGCCTGCGACTCTAACATACAGTGACAGAAATGCTTAAATATGTATGCACGCGTCAGAAGGAACTCATTTCATTTTTCCTCTCACTCAGGTTTTCATCAAGGGTGGCAAAACTGTCAGAAAGGAACAATAGTGAAAAATAGAGCTGAAGCGGGCACAGATGTTTGTACAGCTCTCCCAGAGGTACGGCCTTCGTTGCTTCTCCACAGTGAGAGAGCGCTGCACCGACGTGTGATTGCTTGGAGACAGAAGTATATTTTTAATGTGTTCATAGCTGTCTGGAGGCAGTTATCTGTCATGCTGACAGAGATGGAGTGATCTACCAAAGCTGCAGTGAGCACCTTTCGAAGCACATCAGTTCTGTCCTACATAGTAATGTGGCATTTACAATAAGCCTGGCGCTATTCCCCCCTCCCCCCCCCTCGCACTAGGCTTAAATAATTTGGAGATGAGAAATGGAGAGAAGGTGGCTCTGTGTTTCTTCAGACTTCCAATTTTCTGGTTGCACTGTGTGTCCCCACTGGCCCTTGATAAAACCAAGAGCAGCACTGCAGGATGTGTCTCAGGAGCACAGCTGGAGCAGTGCTCATGGTAGAAGCGGTAGAAGGCATATTGCGTCTATGGAAGGTGCTATTTCTCCTTTTTAATCTCCCTTTCTTTCTCCCTTCTGTTCACCTTCAGAACCCAGAGGAAGCAGCAGTCACCCAGCCCTAACCCCTGTAGGCACGCAGTGACCCATTCCCAGAGTCTTCACACAGCACTGTGGTGGAACAAAAGCAATGTGAGCCCCAGTAAAGTGTTCAGTGAGGAAGAACTCTGTATCCACGTATGTCCATCACCCCCTCTAATTCCTACCCCACTACCTGCTGGAAGTGGAGAGCACCCTGCTGGTTGCCACAGTTGGATACGGAATACTCAAGCTAAGGGTTTTCTGAAAGCACTGAGGGATTTAGATGCACCCTGCGCATTAATTTTAATGGACTATACATCTAAATTACCTGCTGTGCTTGGGAAAATCTCAGCCTGAGGTTTTATTTATTATTTATTGAATATTCCCTGAGTAAACAGAACTTATTAGCACAAAGATGATCTGGCAGAAAGAACAGTCTTAAAATATGCCCTATTATTCATGCAATTATACTGCATCACTCATTCTTTTTATTATTGTTTGTATTACTGTAGCACCTTGAGCCCCACACCGGAGATGAAGGTCTCTCCATTTCAGCTTCTGTTTGAACACACTAGGAGGCAAACCCCATCCTAAGAGCTTCCAATTTAAACGGATAAGGCAAAACAAACTAAGGCAAGAAATAACTGTGGAGAGAAAAAGTGTGTTTGCTCAAGGTCATACAGCAGATTCTCAGTAGAAGCAGGTCTAAAATCCAAGTACCTTGAGCTCCTCTCTCAGTTAGACCCTACTGCTCCTCTTCTTCCTCAACAGGAAAACACACTGTGCTAATTCCTGCTCTCTGATCCTTACCCAGTGGGTTTTACCAGTTCTAGTAGAATTATTCTCCATTTTGGCTCTTGAGCAGACTTGTTTCCTACCTATCAGTTTCATTTTGACAGGCCTAACATTACAGGGGAATGAAATATATATATGTTCACAACACAAAACTCCCGTGTTATTGGATTTCCTTAACTGGACCCGAGGAAACACAGTGCAGTCTGATGCTTTATAAATCATAAATCTTTAGCAACACACACACAAAGAACAAAGAATAAAAGCCCAAAATTCAGCATAGCAAGCATGAAAATTACACACAGTTTAGATTCAGTTAGCAATTTCATTGCTTCAGTGTCATTTGTGACACTGATGAGAAGAGTCTCTGTGTCGTCTTTTCCTTCTGTACGAAACTGTGGCCATTCTTATTGCGTCCCTGTACAAACAATATTGTCCTCAATCAGCACCAAAACTCTGGGGGGAAGGCCCATTAACTGAGGCAGTAGGAATCATTCCCCGGGTTCTCTTATGGGGCAGTCAGGAAAGAAAAATAGTCATTCCTGAGGCTCTTGCCTACTGGTTTCTACCAAGAGAGCCTTAACCTCTTTATGGCTGTGTGGATATATGCTGTACGTCAAGGTTTACTGCCCCTCTGGTGCTCTGTGCACAACACGTGCCCTGCCACGTTGTTGGCCTCTTTTTGCAAACGGAGCCCTGCGGAGGACAGGGGGGCTCCTCTCACCTTGCCTCACCTCTTGCAGCGCTGCCGGACACAGCCTCTGTTCCACACAGCTGAGTGACATGGCAATTTGTCACATCCCCTCGGCACAGAGCAGGTCACAGCCTGGGCACATCCACAAGCATGACTTGGGCAAGGGGCAGAGCCAAAAAGCAGGCTCTGTGCATCTAAGTGTGCAGGAAATTTTTCTCGTTTACTTATATTTATTCCTCCTCCTGCGTTCAGCAGTGTCAATTTGTGTTCGCACAGTGATCTGCTTTGGTAGGATGGTTATTTACATGCTGCGGTGTCAGCTGAGTGGTGTTACCATAGGGGTCACAAACCTCATGGACCTCTCATGTAAAGATGTAAAATACCTCTGTATAAATAGGGGGTGCACATGGGTAAGAGGTAGGCTTTGCCTACTTGCTGGGTAACGTACCCTAGGTAACAGGGAAATAAGGTCTGATCTCTCGCTTTAGTTTCTGATGAGAGTCTTCCCAAGGTCCCAAAGGGTTTTTTTTTTTTTTTTTTTTTTTTTTAAGGACATTTGAGAAATCCTGTTTATACATCGGTATAGAGTCACATGGACTGAGTCAGGTTGAAAAGCTGAAAAACAAGGCAGATTGCTGGAGGAAAATGTAGCTTCAAGAGGCAAAGGCCAAGGCTCTTTCATCCCTTTACAATGCAGAGTGCAACCCTGCTAAGACCCTCCTGAAGCCCCCTGTTTTTAGCAGAGGGTTGGGTGCACTTGTAGCTGACCTGTAATGTCTCCACCCTGGAAGAGACACAAGTGCACAGGATGCTGCTCCTTTTCCTGAGGACACTGGGAAATCTCCGTGCTGCACTGCAGAAACTTAATAATATATTTCCAAATATCAGTCACTGAGATCTCATTAAAATCATTTTATCCTAGGTCTCCACACCATTTTCTATCATCTAGTTATTCCTTGAATTGAGCAATTAATAAATAATGGTCAGATCTGTCCTGATCTCATAATACTCTGTAAACTTTTAAAGACTATTTCAATATATATTTCAACAGGGCCATTTGGGAGAAGGTTTAGTCCTGCATAGACAGCATTTTGATTTGAGCATGGTCTCATGCTCAGTGAAATGGGGTCTGATACTGGGCTATCCTCCTCATAGACCCCAGAAATTTGGCTATAGGTGTTTAACAAAACTTCAGTAGCTGCCCCATGTCCACGTCAGAGAGGAAACACGCAAAAATTGTTTAGAAAAAAATACTTTCTGAAAGAGAGAAGTCCATGAGCTACTTAAATACTCACAAATATTTTTCTGCCTTGTCCAACAATGGCCCGACAGTAGCTGGAGAAGAGATAACGCAAGGACCAAAGATGCAACCCCCTGCTTGGTGACTCCGAGGATATTCAAGAAGACCTAATCCTTAGCTCCTGCTAAGGACAGGGAGGCATGCAAAATAATTATGTTAATAGGGTTCCTCAACTTTTCTCCTGCAAACATCATCTTGGTAAATGGGGAACCATTGGCGAGGGGAAAAGACGGTTCTTTCCCACTGTCAGTTTTTTGGCTGTCCCCATGGGAAGCACCCATGTCACAGGGATAAATTCTTTCCCTTGGTAAGAGAATAATGTTCGATGTCATTTCTCTCATATGCCCTGCAGGAAGCAAGAGCAGGATTTGACTCAGATAAAAGACTCAAATGACCCTTGTAAAAGCTGGAAACCCTGCTAGCTTTCAGAGTAACAGAAGGAAGGATAAAGTGCACATCAGTACACCAGGTCCATGTATTTCAGTATTTCTGTCTGTCTTATAAATCACTTTTCAGGTAGCCTCAGCACTCTAGTACAGGGCAGAAATCACAGTAGGGTCATACAAGCCTCCAATTACAAAACCTGTCTGAACTCTAGGGAGAAAAAGCCTCCTTCTTTTAAAATGTGCATGCTCGGAGTGCCGTGGATGGGAGTCCTGCTTCACTTCACTGCTGTGCAGTAGTTAGGAGGCAAAATATTGTTTTCTGTGGAATGTTTAATTTGGGGACCTTGTGTAGAGGGGGATGACAATCCCAAGATACTGTTTTTGAAAATTAACCCGTCCTGGTGTGTGCGCACGTGTTTGCTGTTTCTGCCTTTTAAATGGAACTGAGAGGTGTCTGTGCTTATTTCAAATGTCACATCAAGCCTGACAGCAGGATGCACATTTCAGTTGTAAAGGAGACAGAATAAATGGAGTTCTAGGTAGAAAGGTATGGGACTTGGGTGGGAGTGGGAAGAGGCTCACTGCTGGGACAACTGGCCCACAGCATAAATAATGAAAGCACTGCTCTTCCTCCAGCCTGTGCCAGAACTTTCATCCCATCTATTGTGTCTACTGGTGTTGTCTTTACATCTTGTCTTGCCCTATTTTATTTTATTTTTAAAAATGCCCTGATTAAAAAACAAAAACCAACCAATATATATATCTATCAGTCACACTTTAATAAGGGAACATAAGACAGTTCCAGTCCAGCCATGATTTCCCAAAATAAAATAGAAAAAAAAACCCTCTGTTCTGTCAGAGAGCAACTTCCAAACCGTTACTAACAGAAGACAAAGTCCATAAATCATCCCTAAATTACCTATCAGGCCACAGTTGGGTTTTTATCTACAAAATAAAGTACGGCAAATACATAAGGTCTATAAAGTTTAAGAACATAGCATTTACTAGTGGTAATTAAAACCCAAGTACTCTAGAACAGGCACACTGTTACAGGGTAGACTCCAGGCTGATGTAAATGGGCACAAATCCATTAGCTGCAACAAGGCAAATCCCATTAACTTTAGCTGAAGATTTGTTCCTTACACATCTTATTTTGCTACCGAAAGACCAGGTTGTGCTTTCCTTACTTGCATTATATAATCCCAAATTGATTTCAGTGGGACTATTTGAGGAGCAAGGTACTACTCAGCTTGGTTAGGGATGGTTGTACTTGGCCTTTGGTGTGCAATAGATTTCTTTTACACCTGTTAAAACAGACGTTTTCTTTACATACACTTTTTGAGAACTATAATGTAAGTAGTTATAACGCTTCGCATCATTTGTCTTTCTCTTATTTTAATGGTAATAACAACAGATGGAAGTAGTCCTAATTGAGGAATTGACAGGTGCAGTTGGCTTTCTCAGGCATTCATGCTAACAAAGGGGTTAAGACAATGCAGTGATCCCTGTCCCTTCCCGGGACTCGTAGCGTGCCAATGTCAGATTTCTGAAGTCACACCACTCTGCCAGCTCTCCTCCTGTCAAGCACGTGGTGAGTGAAAAGTTATTCAAGGATGGTGTTATGTACCCTTCATGAATTATACATCTTAAACAAACTTACATGATCTGAAGCACTCGAGTGGAAGCCTTTTAGCTAGAAGCAGGCCGCTGGAGAGCTTAGCTACAGATCTCCAATGATGATTTAAAATATCTTGCTGTACTATGCCTGCTCTTGCTCCCTCTTTGACTCAGTGGCCCATGCTTCGCTTCATTTTCTTGCTGCAGCTGCAATGGAGCTTCTGAAATCCCTGTAGGAAAGGCCCATCTCAAAACATCTTCAATGGTTAAAAAGGCTGGGCTTCTTTCTGCTGGGGACTTTGTCTTTTGATGGGCCTGGGGGGGAGGTGCTGTCTTGGGTTGGTTTTGTTTTGAAAGAGGGAGAAGGAGAAACAGAAGTTCTGCCAAGGTCACTGGTTTTTTTTTTTTGCTTTCATGAAAAGATAATGAATGTTGTTTTAATATTTGCTTTCAGTGAAAGGGAATCTTGCTGTGTCTTCATTGCAACTATGAGTTAGTGGAAGAAATTCATAAGTCACTGTGTCACCTTACCAGCCTCTGACAACATTACCTGGCAGTAATTAATTGTTTCCTATCAAGAAGATACTAGTTAGATGCAAAATATAGCATTTCTTTTCTGATCCTCTGATGATGTTAATCTGGTGGGAAGATGGGTAGACTGCCTACTTGCACACCACATGCCTTGTTTTTTCAGCACCTGGAGTTCTGAAGTTAGTAGCTCCTACTAACTGAGGACTTTTTCTACCCAACCTTATCATGATCCTACACAACCTTAGGCAGCAGGAACTTTACTACCAATTTCTTTGAGGTTAGAGCAAGCCCATACCCATTAAACCCAAAGCAGCAACATGAGAGGCCTGAAATAGGCCATGCATCCTTCTCACAGGTGTTGGTGTTAGATGGTGGAGATCTGGAGAACAACTTGTGACCTGACCAATCCCACCTGGCCAACTCACGCTGCTCTTGACCACTCAGTGCCTGATCCCTCTATTTAAAGGCTAAAAAGGAAGGTGCCTCCTTTCTTCTGCTGTCAGGTGTCTTATCTGGCCTGGTGTCTATGTCTCCTGCTTGTGTTTTCTGACCCTGCATCTTCATGCACAACGGAGCAAGACACAAGCTTGGGAGATGGAAGTTCTAATGCAAGTAGTCAAATTTTATTATTATTTTTTTTAATGCTGCTTTAATTCAAATTGCTTGTTCTCCCTGTGGGTTTCAGTTATGGGCAATCAATAATCATGTAGATGATTTACATGTGGGGGCTGGGAGCAAGTGCATACTGCAGGCTGGAGGTGTGAACCTTCATGGAAATAATACTGCATGTATGGCAATAGCTATATTTTTCAGAGTAATTCTACTCTTACACCAATACATTTGAGGAAATGGAACACAGCTCATTGCTTTTTGTATCTTTAGGGTTTGTTTATCATTAAAAATATTTTCACTTCAGGTAAAGATTTCTTTGAGTCAAGTTTCCCGTAGATGCCATGCTGTGATGTGAACTGCTGGATTTATGGCATAATGAACTTCCTTTGGCATTGCTGTCTTCACTGAAGGACATAGTAAACTTTTGGAAACAGTTATAAGAAGTGTGCTGAGTAACTGAGGAAATGTATCCTTTCACCAGCTTAACAATATACCCAACCTTTTTGCAAGCGCATTTCTGCAATTATAGCTTAATATAAATCTTTAGCAGTTTGGGTGGAAATGAGTGCCATGGAGAGAACTCAGGATACCAGAATCTGGATGCACCACTTTCCTCTGTATTTTTAAAACAAATCTGAGATAGAATCCAGCTATCTAACCAAGCATTTAATTGCCATTGTGTCCTCAAGAGAAGAGCTAGCTTTATTGAGTGCAAATGTTTTAAAAAAAAAAAATAATCAGGAGAACAAAGGAGCTTAGATTGACCCTGCAAGATCCCTCTTTAATCACTACTTTGATCAAGCATTTCCCCATGGGGCTCCCTCAGCAGAGGAAAACATCCTCCCTGGCACGCAAGCGGGCTCCTTGCAGGATGGAGTGCAGCATCTGCCAGACACTCGACATGGCTATGTGCTCTCCTCTCGGGGGCTTGTGTTGCACCAGCTCTGCCCTTCACTCATCCTTATTGCCACTTCTGGACTTGCTCATCCTAGGACAAGGACATTAAATCTACAGAAATCCATATAAATCAAAACTTCGCATAACATGCCTGTACTTAATCTCTAGGGGTCTTCTAAAAATGGATTTCAAAACTCTGATTTTTCTTAAATGTAGGTGCAGTAAAAATCCAAATTAAGAATTTGAAAAGAAATAACTGCATTTTTTAAGAGAGCAAGGACTTGCCAGTTTGCTGTCATTCTTTAAGGCTAATCTGCTACCCAAATGAGTGCATAGCATGCTTATTAAGGAAGGGAGAGTGTAAGAAATGGCAATGCTGATCTCTCCAAGTGTGAATTGGCCCTACTTTTCCTGACTGTCTCCCTGCTGCTTATAGTTGTTCTTTGACATTTTGCCTTGGAAGACATTCATATCTGCTTAGTGCTGGATGCTTATTAAAAGGTTAAAGTAATTTCTCCAGCTGTAGTTTGACCAAATTCTGCTTGGGGACTCCATGAGCCAGAGTGTGGCCAGGGCCCTTGGTGGGAATTTTGCTGCCAGGTGGGGACCTCTGAAGCTGGTGGCTTTGAGACCAGAATTCGACCTTTTAGCTGAGCATGTTGCATTCATTCTTATTGCATCCTGCTCTTTTTCTAGAGCCAGTTAAGGTGACATTAGAAAGCCAACCTACAGCTAACTCATCACAGTAAATAAAGGGAAATTATAATTATATAATGAAATTAAGTCCTGGTCCCTAGTTGCCTGGCTAATCTCATGGAATAGAGTGGGTATGTTCCTCCCATCTCCCCTGGAAAAACATTGCAGGCTTACTCTGTGCTGTCCAAGTGTTTATTTGGGGATTTTCTTTCAGATATGCACTTGCAATTTTGCATAGTAAGTTTAAAGGAAAAAATATGTATTTTTATAAGACCAAAAAATTATCATTAACTGTCACAAAAGAATTCAAGAATCTTTTGAAGCATATGTAATGTTCCTGATCTAACTTGGAAGCATTTGGCTCAAAACATCTTTTATATCCAACTTGTTGAACTACATTAAATCTCTGAAAAGACAATCTTAGAAAGAATTAGACTGGATTTAGTAGGGGTTACCTTAGTGTTCTTTGGAGATAAAAATCAAATTATTGCTTTCTTAATCATTAACAACATGTTTAAAAGAAGCTAAAAATTCAACAAGTTTTGTTTTACACTGGTGTCTACTTTTAATTTGGATACATTGCTCTGGTTTGCTATGTAGGCAAGGTAAATTTGGCATAAATCAAATGTTCTAAGTTTTCAGGATTCAGCAAGACAAAAGTACAGCTGACTTGATTAAGTGTTGGTTTCTACATGGAGCAGGAGGTTACTCTATAGATGACTTCTAAAAATTCTTCTCTATCAATGTTTCTGATGTGCACCAATGTAACTGAGAGCACTGGTAATTCTCCTAACTGGTCAACTTATATTTGTGCTGAATTTCTACAACAGAGGCTCTTAAATATTTAAATGGAAGTACAACTACATTTTTCAAGCTTCCAGATAATTTTGTAAAAATATTGATCTGAAAAACAGATGTTTATGTGGGCAAAGTGGCATTCTATCATACAATAATAATCTCAGCAAAATTTTTAAAGCTCTGAACTTTGAAGTTTAAGCAAGCTTACGCTGTCAGAATAAACTTATTTTATGTGTAGGGATAATAGTAAGGCCTTTGCTTTGTTCAGCATATACAAACAAAACTGGAAAATATATTGATACGAAGTTTAAAATGCTCTGGGAATGATCCAGAGTCCATTTAAATCAATAGGAAAAACTCAAAATCTGTTTTTTAGAGGGCTTGAATCTACAAGAACCCTTAGGGAAGAATTTTCAGTAGCACTTGTGTTGCTGAATTACATGGGCACTTTATAAATCTCACCCTTTATCTCCAGTAAAGCTTATGAAAGTGCCCTGCTGGGCTTGATTTGCTCAGACTGGCAGGGTTTTATGTGGCTCTTTCAGACAAGCATTCACCAGGAGAGGGGCCGGGCCTTTCCTTGCATTTCACATGGTCTCCTGAAAGATGATGACTTAGTTTCTGCTCAGTCAGACTGCCTTCATTTCCTCTATCTCAAATTTCTGTTTCTTCAGACCAAAGCCAGTCAGTAAAATGATTCAAATTATTTGAGTTAGAAACCTGGTTGTTATTCACATGAACACAGATGTCCATTGGTGGCAGCCCAGCCCAACTTTCATCTGTACCTACACTGCCCTCCTAAATATCCCTTCAAACTCACCTGTGCCACAGGACTCACTAGTTAAATGTGAAATTAGTTTAGATGGCAAAGATGAACAGAGTCTTTAGTTTTCTGCTGAAATGTTTCATCTGATCTTGAGCAATATAACTAGATTGACTTTCAGGCCTTTAGTCCTTTGTCTAAAATGCTTTGAGATCAAGTGTCAGATATTGGTTAGGATCAAAAAGAATAAGGAAATATTTTTAAATGATAGACTACATTATTCATTTTTGTGCCCCTGTGCCTTTGCAGCTGGCTGCAATAACTAGTTTGGGACCACACAAAAATCTGTATTTTTAATAGTCTTTCCAACAGACTTCATTTATTCCAGCCAGGGTAAGCAAGCACCCATTTTTAGATGCATTGAGCCAATTGTCTTTTTTTTTTTTTTTTTTAATTGCATCAGTAATATTTTATATGTGCTGAAGTGGTATTAAAATGTAAATTATTTCAGCAAGATAATCATTTATTTTTTACCTGGCAGACAGAGTCTCCCATGCATGAGACTCAGACCAAGAAGAGTGAGAAATGGAGTATTGGATGTACTTTAAGACTAAAGCACCTTCTGCAGTCCTGAAGGGTGAAGAACAGACACTGTGATACAGTCGTTGTGGTTTATTGATCCTATTAACATTATCTTGTGGTAAATCAATGCTAGAGTTTCAGTCTTGCAGGAGACATGAAAATGAGAAGATGAAAAAACATGCCAAGGGAAATGGTTTCCTGATGGGAAGAGAGATGAGCATAAACAACAGGATCAAGGCATGTGTAGAGCAAAGAGAGGACTGAGTGTGGGGCCTTGCCAAAAGTCATCCTTGGTGTTCAACGTGGACCTCTGAAAGCCTCTTCACTATCTGGGATGTGGCCTTCAGAGGCACTGCATGCTGCCACCTCCTGTTGCTTGGACAAACCCTGGACCAGGTGGTCCCTTCTTGTCTCAGACCATACACAAAGATATGTAAGGTTGTTTTTTTTTCTACTTTGGTTCCTCTGCAAACTTATCTAGTGAACCAGGCTGTGCTGGCACCTGCGGCCCCAAATTTCGGGCCATCTTAGCTTGGGTTTGATAGCAAGAGAAGAAGGGAGACTGCAACCTGCTCTCTTGGGTTGGATGTGCGCTCTGCAATTGGAATGTGCTGCTCACATCCCTGTCCAGTGTCTGAGTGCCACAGATCACAGGGAAAACCCAAACGTGTTGAACAGCAGAGACAGTAAAAGGAAAGGAAAACCTTAGGAAAACCTTACAATCCTTTTGAAGTGCTTTAAGGAATTTTTAGAATCAGATTTTCAAGTAGCTGAAACTAGGTGTAAGGCACCTGCTCACATCACAGCATTAGTCTAGAATTAAATAGTTTGCATGCTTCCCAATTAAAATTATTTTTTTAACCTGACCAAATCTTTGAAATGAGCATGAATTTGTGCAGTCATTTGGCTGGAGCAAACTGCATTATCAAATGATGTGCTCAAGAAGTGAAATCCAGCTCAATGCGCAAGTTTCTCTGGATGTTGAAATCTGTGGGTATAGCTCTGATACCCTTCCCTCTTGTCATTGCTGCAGCAGGGCAGCATCTCAGATATGGATGAAGGCTCAGGTCTGCAGGCAGTGCTGCAGCCAAGCTGATGGAGCCCAAATAAATCTGTTCTGCTCTAGCTGGGTCTGAGCACAGTAAAATATCAGTGTCCTCTAGATTCCTTTGGGGAGAGAGAGAGAGGTGGTTTCTTTCAGAGTTTCAGGCTTTCTGTTCTCACACTGAGATGTCCACCTTTGTAACAATGTGTTCTTAATGATCAGTTAGCAAGTTTCCAAGCTACAATCCACATTACAGAATGTCAAATTGGAAGTTTCTCATGAGATCATCTTTCCTCCTTAGGGCATTTAAATTAGTGTAGCTTCATTTGCTGGGCAGCTTGATCAGAGGAACTGTCTGTGCATGAATGAAAGTATAGCTATAGCGTTGTTTTTAAAGTTCATTTGATCTGTAAAATCTATATTTACCTAGTCCCCTGTTCTATTCATTCAGCCAGGTTACTAACAACAGGTAAAATAAAATTTTGAGGAAATATTTCAGTGAGGGTGTGTAAGTTATGCATTAAGTCCTGATCTCCCCCAAAGCACTCTTGTCAGTATTTAAAAACTGGGGCCATGAGCTTGCTTTTTAATTTACCTTTTGTCAGCCCCTTTGACCTGGGCCAGGGGTCCCCAGCACCTTGCAGGGTGCTCATTTTTATCCTGATGGCTCTGGAGCAAACCTTGCTCACTTTGTTCTGTGTTGAGAAAGGAGTCCATAGATGTATCTGCATGTTACAGCATCTTTCCGATAACAAAAACTGCAGTTCAAAAATATCCACAATGACTAAACAAATAGATCAGGACTCATTAATAACTGCAGACTCCATTGCCAGTTTAACACAAGGAGCAATTTAATTGGTATCTAGACTGCTTTGTGTAGCTTTGTTAATGTAATTGAGTAATGCATATTGATTTTTCATGGGGCTCAAATCTTTTTTCATCTCGTATAAGAAAGCCTGTTAAGGAATTATTAATCACACTATAATTGCTTTAAGATCTATGCTCTAATTAAAACCATAAATTCTTTATTACATCTTTATTTTAATTAGACATCCAGAAAGACAATAATTTTTACAAGAAAACTCGTACAATAAAATTATCCCACTTAGCAATGCTTCAAAGAGCCTGTGCTTAGGACACACAGACTCCAATAGGACTTCCTAAATTAAGACATGCGTGATTCTAGTCATAATCAAAATTAAGATGTCCTCTGAATGTAATTAAATAACTTTACAATAGAAAGATTTTATCTGTGCAACAAAACCATGTTCATCCACAGGAGTAAGACTTTACTTTCTCTTCTTGTTTTTCTTTTGTCTTTTAAAAATCTAGGATTGAAGAAGCATGTTCTGAAATTTTAAGAGTCTAATCAAAGGTTTAAAATATAATCCTACTGTAATGAAAATAAGCTTATTATCATAACCACCTTCTGATATTTTCTTTTGGGTGTCTCTCTTCCTGCTGTGATAAGTACTTTCCACCTGCTAGGAGGAATTAAAAATAAACATATTTCTTCATCTATGTCAAAGGACCTGATATTTCTCTCATTTAACCTATTGGGAAGTTAGGTCCTGGAGAACAGAGTCTAGCCTTTAGTTTGTGGGGGTTTTTATTTTTTCAAAATGTGAGCCCCATGGGTCTCTTACTAGAATACTGTATGCTTTTAGAGCATCTTCAGATGTAAACTTCATTTCTTGAAGACAAAAATTCTTTCTGTAATGTGAAATGGCATCATGGTTTGAAATGTAAACTAACCAAAGGTTTGCTTGGGTTTAAGTCCAGAAGTTTATCAAAAGGTCAATGATTAGCTGACTCAGATTGAAACTTTGCTTAGTATCTAAGCATAATTGAGAGTTCACCTGATCCCTGTGCAGGATAAAATGTCTCCGATTGCTCAAAATATTCATGGAGGAATCCTCATATATTCCCTGCTGAGGTCGGTATGTGCCAGAAATGCTCATCATGGTTCTGCAATCTGTTGTGTGAGTGGTGCTTTGCGTATGGTGATAACCTCACTACAGCCAGGGATAGCCTCATCACCCCACGCTAAATCAAGCATGGTTTTACCCATGTTTATTTTGTGGGACAAATGTACCAGTTCATTCCCACTTACTAAGCAGATTTTAAATTGTGGCTGTGTGCAAAGCACTAGCTATAAACTGCACAGATATGCTAGTAACAGAAATTAATGCCTGTATCCCATTCTCCTCAAATAATCTGCCACGTCTCCTTTCAAATCCCAGGATCATTTCGGGGAGAGAGTTTACTGTTTGGGCTGACAAGGTCTGATTGAAAGCCAACTCCTAGCCAAGCAGTGGGCAAAAGGTAAAAAGCTAGATCTTATGGCCACTAGCTCCTCTGCTCATTGCTGAAGGAAGCCAGTACACAGCCAGCGTGTTGCTTAGACACGGCACTTGTCAGATAATGTCTTAATTGCCACTTGATATTCATTCAAAATAGGTGAAATAAGGTGTTGCTGGAGGGCTCATTAAAGTGGCAATTAGATTTGTACCCCTTACCTTTGCTGAGCAGTGACTGTTAAGCTGTTTGGTGCTGCAAAGGTGTCTGGGGCCGCAGCCCCAAGCTGCTCTGATGCAGGCTGGGGCACAGAGAGAGACTTACAAGCACCCTGGCACTTTTTCTCTTCTGCTTTTTATGATTATTTTCCATTATCTTTTAAGGTTCTGTTCTTCTATGGCTCTTGTCCCTGTTTAACCTCTATTTATTGAAGGACTCGACTGACGGTTTAACATCCCCAAAGCATGCCAGCTGCTGACACAGTACATGAGCTCACACTTCACATGCCCCATGCTCAAACCAGTGCCTCCACCTGGGACCTGAAGCCAAACCCACCAGTCTGGTTCAAGTCATGGTGGAGAGCCTTTCCTTTTGTTTTGGTGGGCTTTGAATCAGGATAACTTGACACAAAGGAAGAAACGACTGTATTAGCTAAGTGTGAATGGAAATGTTTAAAAAATGCGGACATATTCCCCAGAAGAGGCTGCCTTGGCAAGGTGTAGCAGTCGGTCAGAAGGATGATAGCACCAGCTTTCATCTACAGGATAATGAAGTTATGGGGGTGGGGAGATACTGGAAAACCAGTGCTTGAGATGCAGAGGGCTGCCTGAACAGACAGATTAGCAAACAGATCAAACAGCATTGCCAGCCGTGCACTCCTCTGCCTCAAACATTTCACTTATTCGGCAGTCTTTGTGAAGTTTTCAAGATGTATCTGCCCTGGCTCCCACTTTAGAGAGCGGGAACAAGATGGTTTTTTTTTCAGACTCGAGTTCTGAGGCTTTGCTTTCCTGATCTGTCTTTGCTTAGTCTGAAAACAACTCAGCAGGTCTTCTGTGGGAATTAAGCAAACAGACTACAAGGCTGGGAGCATGTTTCGAATACATGAGCTGAGCAGCTGAAGCAGGGAGTGGAGGGATGTGCGTCAGCAAGAGCTCAGTTTAAGCTGTCTGTCCTGTGAGGGAGGGCTCTCTGAGTTTCTGGTTTTGCTATTGCTACAGAGGTGAGTTGAAATACAGCAGAATATGGCATTACTCATAGCTTGCCTGATCCCCTCAGATGTGGTCTAGCTTCAGTGATACTGCTTGGAATATCGCAATTTATAAACCTGGGTTTACTGTAATTTTTATCCCCCCAAAAAATGGATGAAAAAGGCTGGGCTTTACCTTAGAAATTGCTAACAAGTTCAGCCAGAAGCAAACAAAAACTATGCCTGAGGTCAGCAAGTTTTTGGAAAGTTGGTCTGCGGAGCCCAAATGCACGACTGCAAGGTGTGTTGCCTGCTCATCTCAGATGGCAGCAGAGGGTTCTTCCCCTGGGATGGGGTGGAGGGGGGCTTTGCTCACAGAAGAGCTGCAATTACTACATTACTTCCTAAAATCCATTTTGGTATTTCATATGTAGGCATGGAGAGTCAGGCTGGATGTCAAGAAACCTGGATTTTTCTACAGCATGGGATTTCATGTAACATAAGTGACTTCAGCCTCCCTTCTGAGGAGTTTTGAAAGCTGTTTTGATGGAAAATACTAGCTATCAACAGTTATAGGTAAATTAAAGATTATTAAATAAAGAATAGTTTGTAGAGGCTAGAGTACAGTAAATTGCTCAGATGATTTAATGTCATCAGTCCACCTGAAAAGTATCCTCAAACACAGAAATCTTTTAGACACCTCTGTCAAGAGACCAGATGTCTTGGTTTTCTTGCTACTCAAATAAAAATAACAATAAATAAATAGGCTTCTTCTAACTTTAGACACTGCATTATTTAGCCTGTCAATACATTTCAGCAATAAATCAGAAGGGTTTTTTCACATCTTTGGTTTTGAGCCTCACTTAAGATGTACTATTCATTTTGTGGGAGTCCCTGGGAGGATATCATACTCAAAGATTCAATACCCATTTCTTTAAGAATCAAACAATGTGCATTAAGCAATTATTTACTCAGATGATTTGTATGTATTTTGTATCCCTAAGTCACTGATCTTATGATTAAATGGAGAAAGAATCTATTTTTTCCCTTTGAGAAGTAAATAACCCTTTCTTTACTATTAGAAATGCCAGGAAACAGTTATTCTGATTCTCACAAATGTGACGGGGAGGGAGATATCACAAAAAAACTATTGAGCAGAAATGTAAAAATAAATAACGTAATGCATAATGAAATTGTGGAACTCATAGCCGCAGGATGCTGCAGAACCAAGGGAATAAAAGCAATGAGAAATTAATTGAAGAAAAGTCCATTGGAGGCCATTAAATTAACCTCTAGCCTGCAGTTTTCTACCTGCAGTTTTCTAGTATCTAGGGACATCAGCTAATTCTAGGCCAAGCAGTCAGTGTCAGAAATAGCACATCTGTTACTGGTCACTGGAGATAGGATGCTAGTCTAGAATGGGTCTTGCTCTGGCTTATGTTGCCTGTTTTTAAATGGTAAGGAATATGAATGAGAAACAATAAATGATGATTTGCATGCAACTATTTACCCTATAGACCAGTCCTTTACTTAGAGCAATATGCTCACTTAGAAACCTTCCCCCAGCACATGCTGCTGAAAGCAAGCACTGGTGCAAAGACTTGTTTCCAAAAAGCTTTATCATTGCTTTGTTTCTTGGCTTCCAAACTCCTGACCCAGCACATTTACCAAAACTCTTCCTTCCTTCTGTTTTCTTCAAGCAGGAGCTGACTTCTTTTCTCATTATAGCTGAGTAAGCCTATAGGGACATGAAGAGCACACTTGCCTGTATTTCTTGGGCACAGTATGACAGAGCTGCAGGAAGAATAGTCAGAATGCATTTTTCCTCTGCTATGAGAGTTACTGCCTGCACTGTGGATCTTTATTGCACAGTCTCCACTTGTTCTGCATTCAAAACATCTCCAAGGATGTTGATGCAATTTCCACACATTAGTACACTGACAGGTATTTAATATGAGCAGAGAAAGCCAAGCGAAGATTGAAGCCTTCAGTCTTTCAGACATCCACGTGAGCAGTAAAGCTGCTGTTATAAGTGCCTGTTGACAGTGCAGCTGAACTCCAGGTTCACAGCAGTAAAGAGGCAGGAATTTTATGGCTTCTGTGGTCTGAGACCAGCCCGTAGGTAGCTTGTGATGGCACAGCAAGGCTAGCATGGATAAGGGAAAGCTGTGGAAGAGCACCCGGCTGCTGTTGGCAGTTCTGTCTCGGGTCCTGCCTGCTGGTCATGGTGCCAACTGCTCACCGGGGTGACTGGGATAATTTCCCCTGCACACTGACCTGCCGTGCTGAGCCCTGGTGATGGAAAACATGAGTGTGATGACCAGCAATTCTGGGGGACGCGATACCCAGCAGTAACCTCCAGCCCCAGCACTGCTCTGCAAACCTGTGCTACAGCCGGATGAGGAATGTCTGGAAAAACCTGTGAGAGAGAGGCAGCTACAGTGCAGAAAGTGTTTTGTCCATCAATTACCCTCAATTCTTCATCCAGAAAGATTAAAGGCTGTTTGTTTGCCGTTATGTGTAATGTCATGCTCTGTTTGTCATCTTAATAGCTCTCCCGGGATCATAAGACATGCCTAAATGCTACAGTGCCACCTTTCAGAAAACAGCCTACTAAAACTAATTAATAGTGCACCCTGGTTAACACATGCAAACTTGGCATTATTAGTCTAATTAAAAGCATTTTAACAATCTAAGTTCCCTTCTCTCTCCCCCTCACAGATTCCAACATATGCAAGTCAAGTAAATTAAACCCATTAATCACCATTGGTGCAAATGATATAGGTTCCTGTAACATGGGATCATCTCTGAAGAGAGACACTAACAGGCCTCATTATGTTTAATTTCGCTCCTTAGCAAAGGATAATAAATACAAATTGTAACATCACAATAAAATATTTAATTATTCACGAGTTTGGTAAGAAACATAATTAGCTTACGGGTATGTGTCTTCATTTGGGTGATAATGAATCCAATTTAGAAGCTTAACCATTTCGGGGTAAAGGTTGAAAATGAGAGCTTTTCCAGAACTTTATTGCTTAAGTGTAAAGAGAAAGAGCCCATTTGCACATTCCCCATTAACCTCCTGTGGAGGAAGCTGTGCGGATATCCAAGCCTAGCAATGTTCCCACGTACCTGGAGCGATCCTGCCTGTGAGCAGGCTTGGGCTGAGCTCTTTGGTCCTGAAGACGTGTGAGAAAGTGGGGGCTGATGGTATTTCTAGAGATAATATGGAAGCAGTCCCAAAGAACAACATGTCACTGTTTTAAGCTTAGTACTGATGGATTTTTAATTTGCTGCATGCAGACGTTCTGTTTGCTTTTGCAGCTGATCTGAAATGCAGGGTTTCCCATTCAGCTGCATGAAAGATGAGCCACAGCTGCGGAAGACATGCTGGAGCATCACGGGCAGCTTAGCCCATGTGGCTTTTGCTTGCGACAGGGGATGGACTGCACAGAGAGCAGTTTTACCCAGTCCAGCTTGCCCCAGTCCATCCATGTCCCTGGCCATAATAAAAATGTCCCAGGAGCTGCAGGTGGGTGGCCCTGAGGCTTGCAGGCGTGGTGCTGCCGCAGCTCAGGGGTGCAGGAGTTAACCTGGAGCAGTGCCTGGCGCAGGAGCTGCTGTGCCTGCAGCTCAGCTGCTGTTGTTCGCTTTCACGGGATCCTAATTTTATTTATTTTATGTACTCCTTATTGCACGTATTTAGGTGACAGATGTGTACGGTCCTTAATCTCTTCCTCATTACCCTATGAAATTGTAGCTGCGTTTTGACAGCTTTCAGACAAAGATAAAAGAGGAGAGGAAAACTTCAAACATATGGAAATTTGCAGAGACCCCGGACTGACTCCTAGCAAGGAGATCATTGAATGCATAGTTAGAGGAATTAGTTAAGACTCGTGGCCTTTGAGTTCATGGTGTCTGAATGCAGATGTAAGGGAAAGCATTGCTCGAGCAGCCATGATCCCAGCTTTCGATTATGTATCGTACTGGAGCGAAAGGAGCTTAGGAGTGGATTAATGTTCAGAACAGATGAATTTGAAAATGTATTTCCAATGCACTTGTCATGCACCTCTGCACTGTAACCTTTGCATAAGGAGAAAGAAAAGAAAAAAAAAAAAAAAAAGAAAGAAAGAAAGAAAGAAAGAAAGAAACCACCAGGAAAAATTAAGATGTCTCAGCCCTTGCATGAAGAAGTGAATAGTTCAAGTCAAACTTTCTTGGTAAGATAATTAACAGTGGAGGGAGTTGATTGGTTTGGCACACTGTAGTGCCTCACCACAAACAGAACAGGACCTTTATGCCAAGATTAAGAAAAACAAAGCCCTGTATTTTTCCTCAGTTTGAATGATTTGGGCATTACAATACCCATTTTGCTTCCCCTATCATGATGTCTGCATCACCATTTCCCATTTGTAAATAGATTTCCAAAGAATCCCCCAAACTATGAATTATACTGTCTTTCTGGAGAAGGCATTTGCATTAGTGCAAGAGTGTGTGAATATAAATTTGCAGTCAACATTATAAATGCGGTATGAGTGTTATTTTTTCCTCCACTAATTCTTCTGAGCAAGATTTACTGTCTTGGTGAGCTTTTTTTAAATAAATTAAATATAACATGAACTAGATAGTTGTTCACATGGAGCTGGAGCTAGAAAGGCTCATTAATCACTAGTTTAAATCCCAGAGTATCCAGTCATCCTAATTAATGATTCAGTGCTGAACTTTACTTTTGCAGTGGCAGCTATTGCCATCTCGACTGATAGGGAGCGAGCCCCGGGAAGGGAGGCAGTGCTTGGGCTGGTTCCGAGGGCACCGCCAGCGGGCATTAATGTCCCTTCCAGCACCAGGGCATCCGTGCTGCTCTCTGCCCCAGCCCATGCTGATGGAGACCCCCATGGAAACCCTCTGCTGTCCCATGCTTGGGTTTCCACTTATCAAAGTCCATGAAGGGTGCTCGTACAAAGGCGCTCGCTGCTTATCCTGCCTGCAGCGCGCACCCCGGTGAGCTGGATCACAGAAGGGTGTGGGGACGAGTGCTATGGGATGGCATCGAATGTATCTGGGATGAACTGCACCTGGTTGCTCCTCCTCAAATAGCAAAAATAAGGTGGAGTGAGAGATTTACAGTGATCCCACAGTCTGAAGCTAGGGCACCTGCAAAGGGGAAAGCTAAAACCTGTCTCTAGAGGGTGCTCCCGCTGAAATTCAGATAAAATGGAGCATATTCAGGGGGCAGGAGGATTTCCAGCCTCCTGGATTCCTGATAAGCTGCTGGCTAAGGAGATCCTTCTGGGGGAGATGCAGGACCCAGGAAGGGGAACATTTCAAGCCAGGGCTGTGCACAGTGCCTGGGGTCTCTCTGTCCTCTCTGGGGTCCTGGTCCTTCGCGCACGGGGACAGAGCGGCTTCTGCACAAGCCAGGGCGTAAGGAAGGACTGCAGAGCTGAAACTCGCTCTCACAATAGGAGAATCATAAATCATAATCCTATTATTTAAATGAATTTACCTGCTCTTTAGGGCTGCATTAGTTTTGTATTTCATTTATCTGTGTTTCTAAGGCAAATAATTCACACTATTTCGGTGCTTTTTTTTGCCGCAATGTTTTAGCATGTAAATGCTCTGCATTCCTCACAAATGCCAGGAGAAGGACATTGTGTTTTGGTTCTGCTATGGGTGCTTTGTTTATTACGTGCTGGCAGGAAACTCCACTAGAGAGGTGTTTCATCATGCCTTGGAGAATAAGAGACACTCGGGCCCTAGATCAGCAAAGCAACAAATCACAGACTTTTTGCTACAGTCCTACTGCCTGGAAGTCAATTAATTAGGTGGTCTTGATGGGCTGAACTTCATTGACATCAGGGACAGTATATTTTTATTTTTTATTATTATTATTATTATTATTTTACAGGGAAGTGCTTACAGGTGGAAGTTATCTTGAGTGTAGTCGTAGTGCATGGAAATTCTGCAGAGAATGGGTTTTGCTGTTGCATCGTCAATTTGGACTTAAAGCTTTTGTCAGCTGTTGGTATAATTAACTTAGGGCTGTGCTCACATGATTCTGAATGCAGAATCTGGGCCTTTGCAGCAGCAACTAATTTTCATTCTTGTTGATTTTTAGCCTGGCTGGTGGGAGCTGGGAAATTTTAGCATATGTAATTTGAATTATTTCATGAAACATTTAACAAGGGCCTATTTCATTCTTCACTAAAGCAAGTTGATATAAGAAGGATGATGTTATGGTTAATGTAAATCATAATTATTACCAGGTGCATCACTGAACTGGGAAATTGTGCTAAAAATGTAAGTTTTGCTCCATTTCATATTGAAAAATTACTTTGCAGCCTGACAGCCATTAATCTCTGTTACAGGAATGTTATTCTTTATTTTGGTAAATTACAGAGCTAAGACATAACAAGGCATAAATTATCCGGCCGCAGGGGGCCACTTCAGTGAGTTGAGCGGGGCTCGAGCAGTCCCTGCTGGGGACAAACACCAAGCCCCCTACATCTACACCTCCTACACCCCAGGGACACTTCAGCTGCCCATGCAGCCAAACCCACAGCACATTCTCCCCCTGAACCTTTCTGGACATATCTAAAATTGTGGTGGCCGTAACAGCACTCAGCATCTTCACAGCTCTCACGAGGCTGTACCCTGGAGAGATTTGTGAGCTGGGTGCTCCTCATCTGTTGGCATTGCCAAATACTCTCTAAAAATAGTTTGTTTGTTTTTTTTTTTTTTTTTTTTTTTTTTTTTCCTCATAAAACAGGGCTTCAGGAAGACTTCTGTCTTAATCCTACAGCTTCATTCCTAAAGCAGGGTGGGATATCTGGGTTCAGTGTCCAGCTCTGTGAGAGGGGACGCACAGCTCTATGGCTCTATTCAGCCCCAGGGTGAGTGGCTAACCCAGGATAGAAGCTCGAGATCCTCTCTGACTTGTATTGGAGATGCTTTCCCAGAGGTGACCAGCTCCCTGTTGAGCCTGGCAGATGGGGAAACCCCATGGTGAGTAGGGCTCTGATAGTACTGCGTGCAGTAGGCTCTTCTTCTGACAGGTCGAGCACTTGTGTGAAGAAATATTTATTCTAAAACACCTAAACTTCCTCAGTGCAAGGTGCTAAGTTTATGCCATAACATCAGAGGTATAGAGCCGCAGTATTTTTTGCTTTACAAGCAGAAAAGGCAATTAAACCTGATTTTCCCACTGTTGAATTATTCAACACAAAGGTACAGCACCTTTTCAGTTCTTTGAGCTAATTCTCCACTGGACTTTTCATGTATTTCCCACAAAATAGTTTTGGTCTGTCCTACTGGATTTGCTGTGAATCCAGCTTCCAGGCCACTGACTCCATGGGTAGGTGGCAGCATGAAATTCAGAATGCTCCTTAATTTGATCGATGACATCGTTCTGCATACAGATACCTCCTCTTCTCCTCTCAGCCACTTTGGGCAGTTACTCCAAACCAGTGTAATCCTTGTCACTCTCCACAATTTTGTTTTAAAACACATCACACACAAAGCTTAAGGCTAAGCAGGTGAAGCACGCATGCTCTCTGTGCATGCCTGTATCTCCAATTTTGCTGAAGCTCAGCTCCTTGTACTCAAATCCCAGTCCAAAAGCCCTAAGGGCCTCTTCAAACCTTTTTATTGATTGTGCAAGCAATATTTCTCAGAATACTCTTTATTAAATCCACCCTCACATTAGTTCTGCACACTTCATCTTTGACAGCTTCCCGGGGCAGGACAAATGGTTTTGACAATGTAACGGACGGCCAGGCCAGAGAGAAGCCTGACTGCCTTTAGTGGCCATTTCAGTTTTTGTTATGCCACCCTGGGGCTGCCACGGACAGGGGCTGGAGCGGGCACGTCTGTGTCTTGGCACCTCTGATCTCTTTGCTTGCAAAAAGCAATATTGAATGCATTAGAAGTGCTCAGCGAAGCTGAAGTGGAGCCTGCAAAAATGATGATAACAGCAAATGGGAAAACATTTGATTCTGGATGTGTTGGTTGGCTTGATAGGACTGTGAGAATTTTGCCCAACCTGAAACGTGTGCCCTGGTAGCACGGAGCTGGCAGGAGAGACCCAAGGCAGCTGCATCGCCGTGCTTGCGTTCAAAGAAATTGCAGCAACAGATGTAGGTCGTGTTGCACTTCGGGCTTTGCTAGAAGCATGTGAGAGCGATCTTGATCTGCCTTTTACCTAAGCAAGCAAGAAGTGAAATTAAATACATTTCCTTAAAGCTGGTGACTCAGCCCAAAGATGCTCATGGACTCATTAGTAACTTACCTGATCAAGTCTGATTTGCATAGGGATGCAATTACACGCAGCTATCTTCAAATGATGACTAAAAAAAAAAATATTGCCGTATTCCTTAACTTAGCGTCTGGTGTATTATTTTATAGAAGGCTTATTTCTCCTGGAAATGCACTGAGGTAAAAGGGGTTTTAGTAGGACCGTTACCATTTGATAGCAGGGAATGCCGCTCCACAGACATTTCTCTACGTGCCATTTTCTGGGCTCCTAAAAGAAGTGTCGTGTCTCAGCCAGAAAGAACAGATGTGAGAAAATTACAAAATGGTTGCCAAGCATTATGAATTAACTCTGCTGGTCAGATGTTCAACACCCCTGGTTGATTGTGTGCTAATCTAGGAGTGGAGTAAATCAATCACTATCCACGCTCAGGATATCTAGGTGGACCATAGGAAGCCACTTGATTAATACGCACATCCTCACCTAGATGATGGCTAGCTCTGCAATTCATGGTTGAACTGAAAGTGGAAAGAATTGCTTTTTAATAACCTTGATAATAACCCTTCTGATAGCTCCATTTAGGCATCATTATTGAATAATAGCCTGTGCATGTCATCGAGTCACTCTGACATTAGAACAGAAAATACACAAATACCCTGGTCATGCCACTGAACAAAACAAGAGACAAATCCTCCACTGGGGTAAATTATCAGAGCTGCCTTGGTATTAACAGAGTGGAGTAGAATTTCTAAGCAGACACCAAACCAAAACGATGCTTAACTGTTTGATGCAGTGCATATAATAATGATGCTAAAAATAAAAAGATTTGGTTTAAAGCCTTAGCTGTCTCCATGCTGGCATTCCGGCATTGCACGTCACCTCAGCTCACGTGCCCCGTGGACCGGTGGTAGACCTGAAGCTGCTGCAGGGTGACGGGGACAGAAGGACACTGCTGCTGGCAGGGACCTGCGCCTTGGAGACTGCAGAGGTGTGGGGAGGTGTTGGTGCTCCAAAATCTTACCTTGCAGCCATTTGTCACAGCTGCTGTTGTGTCAAAGGACAGCAAGTGCGGAGAGAATGTGGCTGCACGCACCAACAGCAACAAAGCGGAATTCCTGCAGGACACCTTACAGAAGGAGATGTGCTCCTTACCAGAACACACTACTGCACACTCAGCAGTGCCAGCATCGGTAAAACCACATCAAATTACATCAGCTGCCTTTTGTCTGATGGCATCCTTTATCTGAGCTTGCTCCCTGCACTGGAATATCTCTGCTGGTTTGAGGGGAACAGGAGTGTGTCCAGCATGAAGCAGCCTATAAAACTTGCGTGGTTAGCATAACCTCAGCCATGCATGGCATGTGAAATATCCATTTCATGGAGGCTTTTGTTTATTTTTTCCTCCATTAAACCAATTACTAGCTAATCATTTTGTATAAAATACCACAATATGACATTATTAGATCTGATCCATGCAAACCCTTTATGTATAACAGCCTCAGTTTAATTTCATCTGTAGGATTAACAAACAAATCTAACAGCAAAACTAGCATTAATGGGAGCAAAAAGAATGCAAATAAATGTCACCCATATTCAATACAGTGTTAAATGATGCAAGTTTTATTTAAATTTGCAGTTCTGATGACGTGAAGCTAGGAGGAATCTTCATGCTGTATGGTCAGCAAGGAGAAGTAAAATTACACAATCACGTTTTTCTTTTTCTTTTTTTTTTTTTTTTTTTTTTTTTTTTATGTTAACATCCTGTGGTCGCAGCCAAGGTCCTTTCCTTCTTTCCTTCTTTTTTTTTTTTTTTTTTTTTTCACGTAAAGCTGTTAGCAACTTCATGCAGCAGCGTTACGTGTGCACCCATTCCACTGCAGGCACCAGCACTAAGCACTGACTGGCTGGGCATGGGCAGAGGTGAGACCTGGGTGAGCAGCACTGGATCCATGAGAGAAGGAGATAACAAACAGGGGAAAATCCCTGCTGATTTATGAGCCATTGTCCACGGTGCCTGAGCCTGCTGCTTGGTTATGGCAGCTCACGGCGCTCAGGTACCCCTATGCCAATGGATGCTCTGCCCTGCTGCAGAGGCTGGGCAACAGATGGCAAACAAAGTCAAGGAGGTGGTGATGGAAAAGGACAATATTCAACTCACCTTACCTCTTCCAGGTGCATTTAACCAGGACAATCTATAATTTTCCCAATTTAGAAAATAGAAGATATTTTTGCTGCAAGTTTTGTCCCCTGACTTGTCCCTATAGGTATGCCATAAAGTGGCAGTGACAAAGCAATGCTGCAGAAGGAGCAGACTTCTTGAAGGAGGATTTGAAAGAACATTTGCAGGGTAAACATTTCTTATTGTCCTCGTTCAGAGAGCTCTGGCTCAGTTAGGGTTGTACAGTAACAATTTTTCTTTTGCTTCTAAGTCCTTCACAACTTGCTATAGTCTGGTGCTTTGCAAATGCCAGTGAAAAACTCCCCACAGAATCAAATCCCAGCCTTGCTAAATCAGAGATATAAAATGAAAGGTGCACTATAAATCACAGCTTGCTTTCATAGCTCCATTCAGATGTGAAGAATATGTTGGAGCCCCTATATTAAGCAATAAAGCTATGCTGAACAGCTCCAATTCTGCATCAACTGCCCAAAAAATACATGATTTATCCTAAATCTTTGCATATAGAAAAACTGATACTGATTCCCAGCTGGCTTTTCCCCCCACATCTATGACTTAGAGCAGAAAGGAATATTTTGAGCTGACAAGCCAGTTATCTATCAATTAGCTGATGGATGTGCTCAATGCCATAGGTTGTGCAGCCAAAGAAATGGTCACGGTCCTGGAAACGAGTTCACACTGTCCTGCCCTTGTTATTCTAAGTGGGTGTGAGGAGTCATCCAGGGGTAGATACAAATTTTGGTAAATATTGTCCCCCCAGGCTTCTCTCATTTATTATTGTGTTGGTTTTGAGGTGCTGGTAGAAGACATGCAACTTTGAAAGACAAGAGTATGACGGGAGAGAGAGAGGTCTTGGATTTCTTCCCAAATCTTCAGTGTGGCTAGGGGCATACCCCTGGGTCTGTGCCTCTGCCTCTGCTTTCTTTCCATTTCTGCAGCCGTGGCAGTGCATCCCAACAGGGCACATGGGAGCTCAGGGGAATCTCCTGAGTTTCTCCCTCTGATGGATGCTTGAAGCACTTCTTGAATCTAAGCACAAGGTAGAAGAGAAACAACTGCCTGGTGGCTTAGCGGGGAGTGTTAATGAGGGCACTGCACACAAGTGGAGGAGTCTTTGACAAAGTTCAAGTGGGATGTTGTTTTCTGCTGGAGTGGAGAGTAATTTTTATCTGAAGAGCAATGCAGGTAGGAGAGGATTTGAAGTATGAGCGTGCCTGATTTCCTGGGCTGAGCACAGCCCACTGTGGGCATTCACTGCCCTGCAAGCATTTGTGCACAGACCTCATTGCCACCTCAGTGTGACAGCTGTGAAATGTGTCTGGTCAGGAGGGTGGAGGGCCCCCAGATCTGCTAGGACTGGTTTCATAGGGCTTCACGAAAGTAAAGGAGGTAGGAAATGGACAGCACCTGGAGGATGAAAGCAGGGATGAGAGGAGATCCTGTATCTGCAAGATCTGCTCCTCCTCTTTCCACTGTGGCATGATGTAAAGAAAATGCAACATAGGGTGCTCAGGATGAATAATTTAGGGGGAAACAAGGAGCATAAAATCAGTGAGCTGTGAATATGTAGCCAAGACAGTGACTTGAAGCTGTGTCTGTGCATCATTTTCAAGGCAATATTGCCTTGTAAACTCTTATCTCCAGATGTTAATGCTTAATGGGAGCAAAGCAGGAGCTTGGCTTCCTCAACAGTTTGTACAATGGCAGCCTCATGTTCCCATAACCCCTCCATTGTTTTTAGCACATAAAGTGCAAAATTGCAATTTCCCCGCTTTATTCTTCTCCTGTGCCCTCTTCTCTTTTAAAAGAGTATCACCCCCAAAAAACATTAAGCAATGTTTTTTTTTTGTTTGTTTTGTTTTGTTCTTATTATAGGAATCTGCAGTTTTACTGCAATGGGCAACAGTTCTCAGAGACCTGAGCTAGCCTCTGACTCCACGCCAGTTCTTTATGGGTCCAAATTATCGATCCACTTTGACTTCCAGAGGCCAGATCCATACCTGGCAGAAGCTCTGCAACTGCTCGGCACATGCTGAGGCTGCTGTGGTGCTCGCTGGCCATCCTCAGGTCCACACCTGCTGCCTTGCTGCTGCAGGAGCAACAGAGAACTGTCCTGCAGGAAGATTGCTGTTGTTGCAGCTAATTTTGCATACAGCCAGCAGCACAAAAGGAAAACTCCCTTTTTATTTTCAGTGAGGATTTTCAAGTTTCAATGAGAGATGAGCACCGGTGTGTAGCAATGTCTCCAATCCAGCCTAACAGGAGGAGTGCCTAAAGTTCACTCCCTCATTACTTTGTGAGCACCCGGGAGAAAATTGCCTCTCCCTGCTGGCAGCAGCTGCTGAATTGGAGGGGAGGGGGATTAATAAAAAGAAGTACATGAGAAATTAGGAGAGGATGGACAAAGCTGGGTAGCATTCAGTGGAAATGATTCAGAATTGATCCACATCCCCCAGTTTGGGAAGAACAGAAGCTGGTAATCAGTTAATGCACCTTCCCTCTCCACCCCCACCTTCCTGCTGTGGCGGTGGCAGGAGAGCGATGGCACGATGGGAGCAGGGTGGCTGGTGGCAGCATGTTGTGCTGCTCACTGCCTGCCAGGAGGGACATCTGCTGTGCCCTGAGCAGGGCAGGGAGCTCCTGCTCCCCTCCTTTGCATTTGGGTTTCCCTTAGGTGAGATCTGCCTTCCCCTCGCTCCTCCAGGGCCAAAAATGCTGCTGGAGGCACAGAGCGAGGCACATCTGGAGTTCTGCAGGGGATGGTGGTGTCATGCCACGTGGCTCTGGCCTTTTCAATATTCAATATTTTCATGGACTGGCCATTTCTCTCTCTTTTTTTTTTTTTTCTTTTTCTTTTTCTTTTTTTTTTTTTTTTTTCCAGGCTGCAAACAAGGAAGCAGTGAAATAGGTGGCCAAAATACACAGTGAGTTATGTAGGCAAAGGCAAATTTATATTGAATTTATGAGAGAGAGAAGTTTTCTACCTCGTTCCACCCATAAAAATTATAAAGAGAACACAAAGTGACATAAAATCAATCCATTTCCATGACAAAGCTCATTATGAGCAGAGAAAATATAGTCCCATATTAACTTGTTCTCATTACTGTTCTAAGATTTATCATGTCAGGTGCAACGTGCAAGGGAGGAAAGGAAAACATTCCCTGCCCTTACCTTAAAAAAGCAAACAGATGAATAAGCCAAATTATCCTCATGATGTGCAGCAAGTGTGTATTTCCCAAGCCTTAGAAGGGTCAGGACCAGCTCAGAAGGTGTGACTTGGAGGAGATCATCCAGGCTGGATATCTGGGGACAGAGCAGGTTGCTGTGCCCATGCTGCTGCCAGCCTGGGTCTGCCCCAGGTGCCCAGGAGAAGCAGCATGCCAGGGGAAGATGCTACTCGAAGACTTGACAAGGTGAAGGAAACCATTCTGAGTCTATAACATCATATCTTGACTAAAGAAAGTGTGTCACGGCTATTAAAATGCATATTTTATTATTATTATTATTATTAATACTTGTGAAGAAGTAGCATTAAAGCAGGTCATGTGTTTCGGTTTATGCTCTATGGCATTTATCCTAAAATGCTCATTGAACAGGGCCGTTACCTGTTTCCTGGCAATTCACTGTACATGTAGAAGTTGAGAGGCACAACTTGGAATAAGGAGTTGGGCAATGGAAAAACAAGAGCAGACCTGAGGGGCTCGGAGCCAGGCAAGGGAATTGCCATGCTCAGGCCAGCCCAGTTCAGCTGTTTGGGCTGACCGTGGTATTTTACCTGCAGCTCTCATTCTCAACTCAGCCTCACCAGAGCAACAAGTCCTAGGAGAGAGGATTTTGCAGACAGACTCATGGCTACATTTGCAGGGCAAGCCCCCAGCCCTGGCTGTGCGGGGCCACTCGGGACTCTGCTCTCATCCTGACATGCGTTGCTCCCCCCGCACTGCCGAGCAGATGTGGCTCGTTTTGGAGCCGACATCTGGTGCTGTCAGAGTACATAGCTGGTGCTGATTTGCAATGCAAGCTGAGTACTCTGACCTTTTTGGTGCATTCATAAGAGATGATAGTCTGTGTGCGTTATATAGATAAACTAGTCAGCGTGTGGTGTGCGCGGTTGTTTGCAAGGGTGACAAGGAAAGAGTAAATACACGGAGAGAAGCCTGCCAGATTTGGCCAATGCAAAACCTCTCCGGCCAGCTGAACAAGGGATGAGATGATGAATAGATGGAGGGCATAATGCCCTGATCAACACAGGCATTTCCTCAAGTCATGATAACAAATGCTGCTTCTCAGTTCCCTCAGCCCCTCCTGGCCATGCCAGCATTGTTCCCAGCCCTCTCCCCCAGCCAGCACAGGAGTACCGTGATGCTTTAATAGGGTGGCTGCCTTCATCCTTCCAAAATCTGGGAGGGTGAGGTATCACCGTGGCTGGGAGAGCGGGAACCATGCAGGGGGGGCCGGATTTCACAGCACAATTCAATGCCATGAATCCTAACCTAGCACCAACTTGAACGTGTACTTGTGTATGGAGCAACACCCTACAGAAAGGGTAAATCCAGTCTGAAAGGAGTCTCCCAGGACAGGCTAGGCTTTCCCATACACGTCTATGGGATTTATACTGTCATACAGCTGGAATTGCCTGGGAACTTTCCTCAAGAACCCAGCTCAAAATCTTCCAGAGACCTTTAGGACAGAGGACCCCAATATTGCACTTTTTCTGAAGGAGCCATGGGGACAGCCTCGAGGTGACATCCTGGGTTCCCAGGCTAATTGTACCACTGGGTCTGCAGCTGCCCAACAGGTAAAACACTTCCCATGCTGCAGGAATTAAAGCAAAGGTTACCCGACCACTACCTCCCCAACCGTGCCCTCTGAAGATCTGGCTTTCAGTGATGAGCAGCCTAACAAATCAGTACGATGGCCTTAACATCAATGACAATAGTAGCTGATTTCTTACAGGTCTGTACTCTGCAGTTTGATTTCCTGGTAGCCAGGAAGGAGCAGACTCCAGGGGACATGGTTCTGGGGCTGGGGTGCTGGTGACATCTTTCCCCACGTGGATTTTTCCACAGCTGATGGGAGGTGAGGTCCGCATGCATCTCACCCTTGGGGATGGCAGTGCCTGTTTTGTGACAGTCCCAGGAGCTCAGTCCCTCCAAAGCTGCTGTTCCCTTTTGAAATCAGCGGAGACAGCCAAATGGATTCAAAAATCACTGGGGGAGAACACGGAGACACACAGCAGTACACGGAGTATGAGTGTGTGAACCTTGCGTGCTTGAGAAACGGGCTAAAAATAATAAAATGCCGAAGCCTTGTTATTATCACAGCTGAACAGTCCTCTCTGACATATTCTATTAAGCTGACTCTGTTTCACTCAGTTTTTGCATTACCAGCTCTCCTTTCTGGGAATGACCTTTTCCACGCCAGGCTTTGTAAAGCTATTGCCATTCTTCATTTAGAAATTTGCTAAAGTGTGTTTGCAGAAACTATAGATTTTTTTTTCTTTTTTTTCTGATGAATCTTCCCTTTTTTGGGGGGAGAAAGGAACAAAGAATTATGCTGCTGACCTTTCTTGTATTTAACAGGATCTTTTTCCAAGTTGAAAATCACACTATTGACTCTAAGTAGTAGTTCTCCCTATTCCGTGTCAGTGTGTTTATTCAAGGGTTTCTGAAGTACATCTGTAATGGTATTTATAGTAAAACATAGTTTGTGGGAGACCTCACTTTCTCATTCCACTTAAAGCATGATTGGAAATAGGAAAGAATATTATTAAAAAATAAAGAGAAAGGGACAGTAATAGAGGGAGGTGCTGGGGGATTTGTCATCCTGTATTTTGATGAGACAAAACATCTCATTTGTTAAGCCATGTTTTAGTTGTTTTGCAACTTTTGGGATATAACTCGTGCTTCCCATCTCTCATGCAGCTCTGCTGTCTCCCCAGGGAGCAGGCAGGGAGCAGGGCTCTGGTGTCCCGCGGCGGTGACTTAATTCAATGTCTTGCTTCTGTGCTGCACTTGTGCTCCGATGGGTGCTCAAACCAGCACGGCTCTGCAAGAGACCAGGCGGTAAATAAGATTTAGCCTGACCTCCCTGATGTATGAAAGGTCTGTTTGATGGCTGCATGTACACAAAATACTCGTTTCATGCAGTCTTACTGCCTGCTCTGGTGATGTTACTTATTACTTGGGTCACAGGGGCTTTGTTGGTGTAGGATTTTATTTGCTGCATAAAAATAGCTACCAAACTGTAACCTTTACCACTAAACAAGTTATTCCAGACACTCTGTCACTTGTCTGAGACGTGTGACCATTGCAATGCTGTACCTAAGCCTTGGTAATACATAACCTGCACCTGGTGTGCTGAGCAGTGCCCTTCATTAGTGCTTTGCAATCCCATCCAGCTCATCTGGCAGCTCCTGTCCACCCCAAGCACATCCCTGCCAAGGCTCTAGGAGAGCAGAGCTGTGTGCTGGTGACTTCAGTCCTCTCTGAGATGTCATGTTGTAGGTCTAGTGAGGAGTTCGTGCCCAGTTGCAATTTGCTTTCTCCTTTACAGCCCGGCTCCTGGGAGTCTCTCCAGTTACATCCTGCACTGTGACTGTGTCAGCTGCCGCAGGGATTCACTGCTCCTGATGGCTGCACACAGGGTGGGGAAAGATTGCCATAAATCACCGCTTCCCATCCCTCCTGGCTACCTCTGTGATGGGTTTCTGTTCGCTCAGCATCTGGCTCACATCTCGCAGCACTGAGCAGACTGAGGCATTGGGTTCAGCTCTTCAGCCCAGTATTCTGCATTACCTTGTGCTGCAGCCCTCTGCCATGCAATGATGCCCGCTGATTGCCATGGCTCGCTTGCAGAGCAGCTGTTGTGGTGCCAGAACTAACCGAGGGCTGTTTCACAGCCGAGAAGTGGCACTGATAAGTCCCCAAAACTTCAGCAGCATGCAGGTGCACAGGAGGACCGGCTCAGCCTGAGCATCCCAGCTAGCTTGAGACAAATCTCTTTTGTTCGCCCCCCTTTGTTTCATCCAGCAAATAAAAATGAATCCCCCAAGGACCCGAGCATTTAGACTTAGCATATTTTTGTTTGTTCAGAGCACATCAGTCTGTTGTTCTTCCTGGCTAATCAGATATAGCGGAAGCTAAAACAATCTCAGTTTGTTGTTCCATTTTATTCTATACATAATCACTGCTTCTCGTTTGCCTCTAAATAGCTGCATAAATACACATTAAATGCAGTGACATCCCTTTTGGGACTCACTCCAGGGTTTCTTGGTTATTTTCTCTCTTTGAAAGAGATTAGGTTCTCAGATACTGCCATGTTTCCTGCAAAATCCTCCATGGATGTGTGCATGCAGCAATGGATATTATAATGCTGGGGTCATCCTTGTCCCCTGCAGCCACAAGGGTTTTGGGGACACTAAGTGAATGCATAATAATACCATGTGCCCACATACCCGGTGTGAAGGCAGAAAACAGCCCTCAGTCTGGGTAGCGATGAAAGCTATTTGGGACCAATGCTTCTCACACTGGTCCCTATTCTCTCAGCTCTCTTTCCTTCCAGAGATGAGCAGGAGGAGGAAGATTTTTAGCTCCTGAAGAGAGAGGCTTTCAGATTCACCTGTTCGGATACTTGCACAGCACAATTTCCAGAGCAGGGCCATTCCACAGTGAACCCCCAGTACTCTGGCAGCTGCCACCTCTGGTAGCTCAGAGGATGATGAGCCCACATCTGTCCTCAGAGTCTCACACAGTTACACCTCTTTGTTCACTGGGGCTGGAGAACCAGGCTAGCAGCCTCATCACTCTAAGCCAACACATAGGTCTTTGCAGGGTGGCAGAGTGAGAACTACTATATATTTTTTTTTCCCAGGAGAGATGGTAGTTAACTATAAATATTTATTGCAGATTAACTGTTTCACTTAATAGTGAGGCACTCACCCAAAACATAGGCATATCGTGTGAGATGCACTTGCTTATGTAAATATATGGACACTAAAGCATGCAAATTAAAGCTGGAGCTCTTCATTTCCGAAGACAATCCCAGTCATAAATAAAGCACTGGGACAAATCCTGGCAGTGAACACGGTTCTGCCTGGGATAGATTTATAGCTGAGGTCCTGTGACACAGATGAAGTTGGAGCTCTGTTCCTGGTGCATCGCTCCCTTTTGCATTCTGCTTGCTTCCCACATCTCCGCAATAATTTGTCATGGCTGGTTATGTCAGCTCATCATGTCCAATATACTTCCGAGGTGCAAAATGAGAAGCGATTATACCCCTGCTCTCCTTTATACAAGTTCTGAAATATCCAAAACATGGAAACTACAAGCTAATCTGCAGCATTAAGCCTCAGCAAGAAACTAAGCAGGAGCTGATATTGCTCTGCTCCAGGGGAAGCATCTGCTGTGCTTCATCTTTTGGAGGGCCACCATGTGCCACTTTGGCAATGCAGCAGTGTGGCATCACTGTCCCCTGGTGCCTCCAGTTAGCACACCAGTAACTGTGGTGGTGTGGGCACGGATGGAGGATGAATGCCCACCAGCCCTACCCAAGCGTATAGGACAACACTGGGCTTGGCTTTGCTGCATCCCACCTCTGAGAGCAGGCTGGGGTTTGGGATGGGATTACCCTTGTAGAAAAGGTGAACATCCTTTTCCTTTCTCTGTTTCCCCCCCCGATTTACACACTGCTAAGGAAAATTTGCTACTTAAGGACATAGTGTGAGCAGAGAGCTAGGGGGCACATCCAGGTCGTAGCTGTGATATGACAGCAAGTAGGAGTATGAAAGAAAAAATGAAGTCTAAAAGATTATAATATAGTATTACCAATAGAGTATAATATAAAAATTAGCTAAACCAAAGCAAACAGTCTGGGGAAATGGCAGGAGCTCTGCACTTCTGCAGCAGCAAAACTCCCCAGATTTCTCTGCAAGGAAACGTATCCCCCGCGCTGCCGGCTAATTAATGGCAAAGAAGTAGAAAACGATGGGAGAAAGCGCAGGGGAATGTGAAAATGCACTGCAACGAGCACGCACGTTCAAAAGAAAAATAACTTGACGGAAAAACCAGCTGTGAAAAGCCGGAGGTCGGGCGGCGAGGGAGCCGAGCACGGCGACGGCGCCGGGCGCTGCGCTGAAGAGCGGGGCAAGGCTGATCCCTAGCGGCTGCCGCCAGCGCTGCTCCCCCGGCCGGCTCCGAGCAGCACATCCCCGGGTCCCCGGGAGAAAAAAAAAAGTGTTAAAATGCTCCTGCTTCTGCTCTGGGGAGCGAGGGGTGTCCTGCAGGGGTGCCACTCCCAGCACCGCAGCTCACAGAAGGGGGGAAATTTGCCCTGATTTTTTTTTTTTTTTTTCTTTTACCTCTGTGTAACACATCGGAATGTATTTTCTCTTGCTAGGAAGCTATTTGTGAATTAACACCGCCACTAACATGTGCTTCATGGAGCAGACCTCTTTCCTGAGTGCTGGGCTTTTTAACAAAAAAATGTATTAACAAAATAAAAACACTGATTTTAGATCTTTCTAGATTTTTTAAGATTTCTTTGCAAGGGGGGAACTGTTTTAGTCTCTTCAATACTTGGTTTCTCTTTATTTTTACTGAGGTGTCCAATCTTTTTCCTGTTGTAACTGTTGAAAGGAGAACACGTAGAAAAAGGAGAGGTCGAGCCAGATGTGAAGCATTTTTCATTTGTTCAAAATAGATCTCTTTCTAGTTCTAACAAAAGAAAGACTAAGAGGTGGCCTTTCCTGAATAATGTTTACCAGGCTGTTAACACACAGAGATACACACACCATTATTTCTTTGGCAGATAAAGAGTTGTTCTTCTCCAGCAGGACAATTAAACTCATTGCTAAGCAAAGCAAGAGCTCCTGCTACCTCCAGAGAGCAAAGCCCTTCTGGCTCCAACGTGCACCACTCTATGAGCACCTTCCTTACATTTTCTGGGCTCTCAGCTGGGTCACTTAAGGGGTAGTAGAGAAAATCAGCCTTCTTTTAGACACCACTGTTAGGAAAGAAAGAGTCCAAAACACATATCAAAAAGTAGATTATTTTGCCCTTTTACTTGAGTTGAGGAAGTTGTATATACAGACATGCACTTTATATGTATATTCAAAGATGCATGAATGGTTGAGTGACATTCAGAAAATTGTACGTACATATTTATTTACATACAAAAATATACAAAATATTCCACATACGAAAATATAATAATCACTCTAATTTCTCTCTCATCACCTATTTTTGTCTACACTACCTTCACATTATGACATTACATTCACCCCTATTATTTGTGCCTCTATTCTTCTGAGATTTTTATGACAATTTTTAAAATTGCAATAAATAATGTTTACTAAAACACCTACATGAAAAAAAAAATAGTGCTGTATTTAAGTAGTCTTTAAAACATATACAAATGTTTCAAGAGGACATCCAAGACACATGAAACCAATGGAATAAAATAGTTATCTCACCAGGCTGGCATAATTCAGGAGATGTTAGGAAATCTTACAACCAAAATAGATTAAAAATGACCAATACTATGTGTTTTGCACAATGCTGACAAGTGACTGAACAAGAAACCACATGTTCGGAGAATCACTTGCGATTATATATGCTCACATATACTTAATCTAAGGGCTTCCTTTTATTAGCTGATAAAACACATAGTACTGCTGTATATTTTGTGTGTTCCATTAGCAATTGTTGCTTAACAACATCTGCTGATGAACATTGCATGTGTCTAGAGAGAAAGGCCTACAAACTTCAGAAAATTATTTCATACATTGCTGTCCTTTGGAACAGACAATGTTTCTATTTATTTATTTATTTATTTTTCCAGATAAAATATTACCTTTCCTTAATTAAAGAAGATATAATTAAGACTACTTCAGACTGATCTAGCACAGTTCATTGAGGAGAGCTTTGTGTATCACGTCCTGCCCAACCTGAGCATTTTTCATTCTGCCATACAGCAGCCAACATCCCACGATCTATTGCCCTGCTGGGTGTCTCACAACAACAATTAAGAATATTATCACCAAATCCACAGCCACTTAAGGAAAGGTAGAAACACCTCACCAGCACACAGCTATGGTGTAGTGAGAAGAAGCCAAGCTGAGGGTGGTGAGAATCTGGAGGAAGTGTGGGCTTGTTTTTTCCTTTTCGGGTCCAGCACTGTTCTAATTGACTGGCTCCTGCTAAATGAGCCCCAGCACATTTCTCCAAACAGTGCTTAGCTGCTCACATGCTTAGAAGTACACTGCGTTTGGATGTCTTTAACATATTTCCATCCTTACTTTTATGTGTTAGGATCAATTTCATGAACTTTGCTAGGTAAGATGATTGCCATCAGCAGGAAGAATATAGTAAATTAATTATAGATGTATGTTAAATTACTTTCATTACCACCCTCAGTTCTGAGAGGGAATCGTGAGAGCAGGATGACTGATGAAATAGTGTTTTTACGTATTCCCCTGGTAATGGGTGTTTTTACTTGACTGCCCGTGTTGTTTCTCTGTTCAGAAAAGCTGGAAATACACATATAAGAAAATAGAGGTTCAGTCTAAAATTAACCTCTAAATATTGCCAGACAACTGTGGCTAAGGCAGACTCCCTGGAAAACAAGCTGTCTATTCAGGTTCTTCTACGGCCACCCCTCAGTGATGTACAGAGAGCTGAGGGAGGATTCATCTTCTCTACCGTAAGACACATCCAAATACAAGGGAGAAAGAGCCACTTGCATTCGGGATGTTCTTCCTACACACCCAAGACATCGCAGCCAAAACAAAAGTCAATATGTGTGGAAAGTTATTTTCCATATTCACCTTATAACAACCTTGGTGCAGGGTATTTTCCAGGGATTAATGACCAGACGAGTTTAATGGCTCTCTGCTGAACTTCAGGCTATCAACTTTTCACAGCCTATCATTAATCCCTGGAAAATATCTAGGTTCATGATAGATACAGGTGAAAAATAATACACTGTGTGAAGGTAAGTATATTGCTAATGTTTCATCATGTGCTGGCCCTAACTACTAACTTTAGATACACTTCAGAATATAAGTAAATTAACTACAACTTAGTTACACTGTAATTACAAAGCTGCTTCTCTGCAGTTCTATTTATACAGTGTGTAATTACTCTCTCCTCTATCTGAAAGCTGAAATGATATAATTATCCCTGGTCTTTTATACTGTAGTGTACACAATGCTGTATTTTAAAGTATATCTTTAACAGGTAAGTCAGAGGACAAACATCTACTGTGTAAATTCGTTCAATATATTTCTAGGCATTGCACACATAATCTTTTATGTTAAAAACAACAACAACAACAACAACAACAACAACAAAAAACAGTAGGGCTGCTGTTTTCCAAAATGCTGAGGTCAGTGAGAGAAGGACACCAGCCTTCTGGACATCCATGATTTTCTAAGCCATTCCACTGGCAGAGGTCTCCAAATGGAGGCTTTTCTCCAGAGAAGTGGTGTTTCCTCCTCATGGACCTCTGTACCATAACACAGATGATGTTTGCACTCCGAGTAGGAGAAGCCCCATATGGCTGTAGCCCGCCCTCCGAGCAGCAGGGAGGTTTTGCATCTGGTCTTAGTTAATCAGCACGGTCTTCTTTATTAACTTACTGGATGAGATATGAGGACTCATTCATCTTTCCCACATCAACCCACTAGCACTTTTGTCAGACTCCTGACAGACTTTCTGGAGAAAAACACCTTGTGCAGGAACATTTGTGCTCAGAACTCTTTTCACATAAGTACCCCTATTGCATTCGTAACTGAATTTTAGGAGGAATGTTAATAGAGCTTAAGAAAAAAAAAAAGAAAAAAGAAAAAAGTCCAAAGGGAAATATGAAACCTGGCTTGGACCCACCCAGCACCACCACAGGGGCTTTGTGGATCCCTCTTGCCCCCAGATTTAAGTGATTTTCTTAGCATCACTGGGCAATGCAGCCCCCACATGAAAGGCCTCATCTCATGGATTTTTCCTCCGGACTGTTTGAGCAAGGGTGGGACATGGGTGCGCAGCATCTACATGCAAGATAGGGACTATCTTGGAAGTCTGAAGCACATCAGAGATTTCCTTCCTCATGCTGCCTCTGCAGGAGCAGGCCAGGCCTGCTGTGGTTTCCATTAGACAAATTGTACAAATGCCAAAAACAAAACAAAACAAAACAAAACAAAAAAAAAACAAGCACAGAACAAAACAAAAACAACAGTAGTCAGCTGGGAAGATAATTAGGCTTGGCAAGTTTGCTCAACAAGCACTTACTATATGTGGTAGTAATGGGCGATACAGTCTGTGGTTGTTTCACTTAATAATGCATGGATTCTCCTGGATATCCTCAGGATCTCTGTCTGGAGCTCTGTTTGTGATCAGATGGCATAACTAATGGCCAGGGCTGATTACGTGCTGATTAAAAATTACTTAAGGATCTCATCTGTCCATGAAGGGAATGTCAAGGTCTGCGGTACGAGGGAAGTGCTTGTCCCTATTTATTTAATTGCAGTTGTATTAGTGCCTCTGCTGCTAGCAGCAGGCACTGATCGACTCTGCTTTGCACATCAAAGGGAATTCAGGATGCATAAGGAAGCCGATGTGTCTGAGTTCAGTCAGAATTAGGCCTGTAAGCTGACAGCTTGGGTGAATGAATAGCTTTCCCTCCTCAGAAACCGATGGGTTTGACCAGAAAACATAGAAGCACATTCTCTGTTGGTGCCTATCCAAAACAGCAGTGTTCCCAGAGAAGGTGTGAATTTCTTCATGCAACTCGTTTTGGTGGGACACCTTTGCATGAGCAGGCAGAAGTCAAAAACATTCTGGAGAGCCTATGGGCAGCCTGTGTCTCCCTGCATTTCTCTTCCCATAGATTTAGTCTGGTGTAAAAAATGACAAATTCATGGGCTGGTGAAGTTGCTGGTAAAAAATGGCCCATCCAGTGATGAACATGGTGTGAAGGTGGGCAATACCAGCCGAGGTGCTTGTACCAGCAGGTCCAGCAGCTGGTTAGTCAGAAAGAGATACACACTTTGGCCTCTGTGGCATCTATGGTCAATTTGCACAACTGTCCTACATTGAGGGACACCCCCATCCTTTCTAGAGATGCTTCTTAGTTGCATTTTGTAGCAGAAACCCTATTTCTACCCTCCTTAAATCTGCCTGGCATGTGTTCCTTATTAAGTAAGAAGTAAAACAGAGACACATTCACCAAAAGGTTTTAAATTATATCCTGGCCTGCTGGGAACTCTCCTAACCTTTCCCACAGCATTGGCTGGGACACACTAATTCAGCTAAATGCGAGCTTCTGGTGTGATTTTAATAAGCCTTAAAGGACCCTTTGCTTCCAAAAGACAGCATACAGCCACTTATGGCCAAATATCTGTCACTTGTTTTAAGACAAGTCAAAATGTAAGTGCATCTTTTGCATATGGGAGGGGACACCGTTATATTTAGAGGGCACAGCCACAAGTGTCTCTGCTGCAGACTCCATGAGTTGCCCCCTCCCTGAAGCAGGAGGTATGGTGCTGCCCCTCTAAAGTCTTCTCTGGCTGGCTTGTGCTGTAACAAGTGTCTCAGGCCATCCAGCAAAATTTTATCTTGATTTCTAACTAAACGATGATGTGCAACTTTCAATTGACTTTGTAGAGTTTCAGAAATGTTGAAATAGGGGAAAACAAGCTTCTAAAAAGTGTAGAAACAGTGCACCGTGTCAGCCAAATTCAGCGTGAAGTTAGTGTGCCTGAACAAGGTAGTTTGTAACGGATAAGGGAGAACACTTAGAGGAAGCATTTTCAGTCCAAATTCATTAGCAGTGCTGAAGCTGAAGAGATGTAGAGTAGGTTTCAGAAAGCAGTAACATATAAATAAGTAAATAAAATGTTTAAATTTGATTTTTCATGTGTGTTTTGACTTCATTTTTGGAAAGAGGGGGCACATAATTTTCCCTTGCATAAATGTCCTCTCTAACAGCTTGATGGGCATGCTAAAATTCATGCGTATGGCTGTAGCATTAAAGATATGTGGGTATCTGAAGCCATGCAGGATAGTGCTTGTCTAAGCATCTAGACATATACACTGTCAAACCTGTGGAGATTCACCCTCTGCAGACAAACCAAGGTTGTGGACACAGATCCCATAGCAGGGTCAAACTCTGGTGGGTGCCTGGTGCTGCAGGACAATGGCTTGTACATTTTTTTTTTGAAAGAAATTACATCATGCCATTACCTGTGATAGCAGCTCCTTGACCTTGGTGACAAAGAAGATCCCACTTTCCTATAGACATTCATTTTTTTGGTGTCAGAATTTAAATGATCCTCTCCCCAAACACAAACACAAGCACGGCGATACTTCAGTAAGTGCCAAAGCAGGCAGCAGATTGACTCTTTGTTTCTGAGCTGTATTGCTGCTATGGGAAGCTCAGCTGACAGTTATGAATGTCAGTCATCAAAACACTCTCACACGGTTCTGATAAGTCTAAATAATACTGTTTTATAGTCAATGTCACTGTCACCGTGGAGGGCATGAAAGTTGTCTTTTAAATTCATTCCTCAATGTAATCTGAATGCACCTGTATTGTCTATCAGGCATTTTCTGAACAGAGCCAAATAAATTTGGTGTCAGCTGCCATGGGAACTGTCCTGAATAATCTCATGCTGTCTAACATGATTACACATTTCAAACACATATATATGGTACCTGGTCTAGAGATCTGGGGGAGGGAAGAGGGGTGCTAAACTGACACTTCATTTTTTATCTTTCTTTGCTTGTTTGCTTGCTTGTTATTAACATCATTACTATCAAGCTAATTTGACTCCACTGTGTTTCCAGATCTCTCTGGCCTCCTCATGTGGGGCATAGCTCTGGGCATGGCTCACTCTTTTCATTCAATGGAGGCCACTTATATTTTGCTTTATCATTGCACATGTTGCCAATGAATGTCCTTCCCCTTCGTGCCCACAAGCTCTGCTGTTTTCTGAACATGAAGGACTGCCCAGAGTGGCATAAACACACACTGGTGGTGGTTACAAGACTGAAAACTGCACCGTCCTGAGCTCACTTAACAAGAAAGCCTGGTTTTACACTCCATTCTTTAAGTGCTGGAAATGAGAATCCTCTTGGATATCACTTATATAAGTATCCTCTTGGATATCACCCCACTGAAGGTTTTCATCAGCGATATAAAATAAAGCTCTCAGTCACTCTGCATTGCTCCTTTCCCAGAACACAACAACGCTGTGTGTGGCAAAAAGGTCTGGCACAACATGTGATGAAATGTCGCCTTCTAGTAGCGTGGCACTCCCTCCACCATGACGCACAGTCACTGCTTTATTGTCCTTTTAAAAGGGAGGTAGGAAGGAGAACATCTTCTGCCTCTGTAAATGTTGACATATTGATTTCCTCCTCCATGGCTTTAGGTCTGGAATGCCAAATGCAGGGAGGGAAAAAGTGAGGGGAGCTATAAATAAGAAATGAGTATGTCATGTAAGTCTACATCCAAACTACGGCGTTTATCACATACCCCCATTAACACCACTCGTGCTTCACCAGCAGGATGAGGCTGTGGTGGGCGCTGTGTTTCTGCTTGGTCTGTTGGCTTCTTTTGTGGTTGTTTGGGGTGATGCTTCAGCATCAACACCAGGCTCTTGTAGAGTTCAGGCAACCCTGGCAACAATTTCCAATCACTTCTAATAAGGTCAATAGTTAATGAAATGTAAAAGATGTCTAATAATTGCACTCCGATGAAAGTGTTAGCAACCAGCCTTGCACAGCTGATATCCCCACTGTGCCCCAAGTGCCCAGTATATGTATGTTCATGGTACAACACTCACACCTCTTTACTTGCCTACACAGGTGCTTTCCAGTCTTAACCATGCATGTAGGTACACAATGTTGTGTCCATTTTACTACTCAAATCACTAAATTAGATGCACAGGCAGCATCTACTCCTTCACAAGATCTTTCTCTAATGGATACTTTATATTGCAACAGTCATTTTTAATAACTGAAAATGTTCTTAGGAAAGTTTGAAATTTTTCCAAGCCTGGATTATAGCTTGAGCCTGCAAGGTATTGAATTTGTGGGATTTGATTTAGAAAAGCATTTCTGGAGCTACTCATGTGCTTAAAAGTACACAGTTATTTGGCATTGCTGCATTGATCAGGGAGAAGTGATCTGAAGTTTGACCCCACAGTGGGGCCAGGAGGCAGGGTGACAGGGAAAAGGCAGGCCACCCACCCTGAAAAACAGTCTTAATCTCCAAAAATGTATTAAGATAGTCTGGCTTTCTATGTGATAGAAATAGTACCGTAGTCTTAAAGGCAGTACATGTTTCTACGACAAAAGGCTTGAATGGGTTCCTGGTGATAGCCCTGGAATAAGAGGCTATGAGCAAGAGTCTGATTACCACGTACATGGAGCCAGGAGTAGAAACCCTATAAGGTTAAATTCCTTGCCAAATCAAAAGGCAGCATTACCCTACAGATCACAATGCACAAACGTCAATTCATTTCATTTTTTAGAAGAGTTTTATTAAGTATATTAAAGATTCCAGAAAGTGCATTAGAAAATGTTCAGGACCTCTTATCAACGCCTTTCTTAATGAGCAATCATAGATACATTTGACAGAAATAAGGAATATTAAAAACACAGCAACATAATGCTAAATATACTGTGAAGGTTTTGTGGTGTTTTTGTGTTTGTTTTTTTTTTTTTTTTTTTTTAGAAAAATGTAAGATAGAACAAAAGGTTACTGATGTCAGTAGCTAGAGACCATTATCCTCTAGGGGAAAAAAAAGACTTCACTGGAAAAGTTTTGTACAAGAAGACAAAAGTGATTTACCTTTAAGAGTATAGTGTATGTGTGGAAGGATTTACAAGTCATTCTTCATAGCATGTATGTAAATTTTAATTAAATACAGTTTTTAGGTGACAAAGACATGAAAAAAAAGACTATCATCTAATCACATATGGGTGCCACTGAAGAAAAGAAAGGGGATAAGTGGTCTATGGACAGCTGTTAACTTCAGATTTGGGTCATCTGCCTCAAAAATCCTTGTTTTTACCTCGTCATTTGGAGCTAAATCCACAAAAGGCGGATTATTCATCGACATGATGCCACGCTCAGCACCCATGGCTCTCGGGTGATGGCTGCTTATTATGCAATAGATCGGTGCTTGCTGGCAGAGCCCAGATCTTCCCTGATCAACATTTAACACAACGGGTGGGGAGGATCCTACATGGCCTGAGCTCCAGCTCTGTATCATCGACCCGAGGAAACCTTATTGCATGCAGCAGGATGGCACGAGGCTGCCAGGCACAGCAGCACAAGCACCAGGCTGGGCCGAAATGAGGAGGAGGCAGCTGTGTTTGGATTCCTCCCAGGATGGATGCAACAAAACTAGGAAAAAGAATCGCACAAGGTCGCAGCGCTAAGACTGTTTTAAATCACTAAGCCTGAGTAGTACAACACACCAAGTAGGCAGGCTGCACTGCAGAGAGGGCTGTGGTTTAATGCACACCTCTCTGTAGTGCGTGCGATTTTCTAGCAGTGGGATGCCTGTGCTCAGCTGGCAGGCTTTCAGCTCCCCTCCTCAGCTGCCAATATCTTTCTTGTCATAGGTGGCTGAGGCTCCCAGCTCAGGGCAGTGGATCCCATTGCAGCCGTAGAGTGTCTAAGCTTTATTCACTGATGCAATGATGACTGTAGCTTCTCCACGCTTCTCGTTTCTTCACTCTTCTTCATTTGTACAATTAATTAGCAGCAACAAAGCTTACTGCCTCACCAGGGTGTTGTGAAGAAAAAGCAAGCTAAAAACTGTAAGGCACTCAGATATTGGTTAATAAGGACTGTGTAACCTCCTAGGGAAAAAAAATAAAAAATAAAAAAAATAAAGAATTTGCACAGTTTGAATGCTGCTCAAAGTTTAAGCAGTTTAAGTTTCTGCCCTGCACATTGAAACGACCTGGAAGAAGGACTCGTGCAGCATGATGGCCTTGTGTTGCCCTCCTGCATAATGCCACCTCTCTGCATAGAAGTGTAGTACTTGGAGTAAGAGTGGGTTGATGGTAACATTTTTATACAGCCCCTCTGGGAAATGGGAAACATCTGAAGAAAAATGGTTCGGATCCTTTGGTAGGTGAATGGATACTGCACTGTGTGTCCCAGCTTCATTTCTAGTCTTCTCTTAAGACAAAGAAGAGGATGCACATGACAGAGCATAGGGCAAAAATCAAAAACCTAGTGTGATTTCACAGCTAGTGCCAACTTAAGCAACACAGAAGTAATTTCCTGTTCAGCCCATGAGAACAGATTTAAACTTCATTTGTGCCATTCACTTCCTTCTTTAGTCTTTCTTGTTCCTCTCTCAGAGGTTCCAGCTCAGGTCCATCCTGTACAGTATCTTTGTTCAAGTTATTTCTGCCTTCACTTTCTGTCCTTACAGATTTAGGGTCCTCTTCTTTTGCTTTTCTCTTCTCCTTGGCAAGCATACGGTAATTATAGTAATTCATGATGAACAGGAATGTTCCTGCCAGGACCATCACAGCTCCACATTTAATGAACATATATTTATAGTCCCCAAAGGTATCGATAAGTGTTCCTGTAAAAGATACATTAAAAAAAAAAAAAAAAAAAAAAGGAAAGAAAGAAAGAAAAAAAGAGAGACGATGAAGGCAAGGATACTGTGTTTTGAGTTCCTAACTCAACAAACCCTATAAAGGGACACCCTCGTGGCTGTAGGATAAAATAAAACATTCTCTGTACTTCTGATCTCTTCCACAAATGCTCTGATCCTGCAAATACTTCACACATGCTCCACTTTACAGCCTGTGGGTAGTTAACATCGATGTAGGTAACACTACCTAAAATTTGTACAGTAAAATGGAAAGGGACAGAGAATCTACATTGTAAAGTGCAGGCTTTTCAGGCACATCTATTTTTTCTATGAAGGAACTAAGTCCTCTGATCACAGAGTCCACAGACAGTCTTTCAGTTGTCTTCAGTGATCCAGTACAAAAGGACATCCATTCAGCTCAGTAGTCCCGAGGCTGCCAACAAAAGGGGCAGCTTTCGGGAAGAGCTTTGTGAGGTGGCACGTGGCCACTGGGTCTTGTCTCAGACTCCTGACAGAGACCCATCAATTTATTCCACCACGGGTCATTCACCAGCATCAGAAGGGACCCAGCTTTTGGTCATGGCTGCCCTTTCTGCATTTATACCTGTGGTCTGAATATGAAAGGGCGCTGTGTGGAACTGGAAAACATTAGTTCCCGGGAAAGCAAAGATGATGCTGTCAGTGTCAGATAATTTCAATGCCAAGACAAATGTGACAGGTTCCTCTCAAAGGTTAATGCCTCTGCTACGGAGTAACAGAGTAATTGAAGAGAGACGGCTTAATTGAAATGTCACTGTTCTCCATTATGTCAAAATGTAATGCAAATCTTGTTGCGATTATGATCCTGAGCATTAATTCCCATTTACTGGAGTATCATGGACCATTCTTAACATCCCAGATCCTAATTAAAGTAAGACCCACTCCTAACCTGGCCTTCATTGTACAGACAGTCCTCCTTGAAACTGGCCCATCATCCATTACCTCTCTGACTTTTTGGAATATGTTTTCCTCCTTAAAATGAGGGACCTTTAATTACTTCCTGACTGACCCTTAATGTTGAAAAGCTGATGATTAATTATCCCACTATTACACTAACAAGGGATTTTATGGCCACCAAATAGATTTCTTGATCACAGAAAAAATAACTTTTAACTGGTTTTGGTCATTGTTTCTTCCTGAATCATTCCTACATGTCTTCGTACATCATTTTCGATGTACTGTTTTTCATGTTACTGGTGAAACATCAGCCAAATGCTAATTGCAATGTTTTTTCCCTTTCTGCTAATCAGGATGACCTAGAGGTCTCCTAAATAGGTTTCAATGAGAGTTTTAATGAGTAGAGTATTGGAAAATTCAACAGTAGGATAGTCTCGCCTCTTTTCCTTTGAGAATAAGATAAAGTCATAAAACACACGGGGAACAATTTACTTAGTTCATTAAAGCAGAACCCTGCAGTAGGTTATTAAAATGCCAAAGAACCAATAAATTTGCTGCTTATTAAAATAGCGGGGAAAACCCTACAAAATTAATATTACTGATTATTACATAGAACTCTTTTGGCCTCATTAGCAGTCTCTGGTCATTAAGTTAATCTTCCACACAGAAAATTATGTAACTCAGAAAGCGGTCATTTTTAAATTGTATTCTCTTTTGTTTGTCATTAATTAAATAATGAATCTCTAAGAAGCAAGAGGATACAGCTGCTTCTGTCACACTGCATGAGCTACATGGCAATATGAAGAATTGAATGGCTCTGCAAGATGTCATACAGAGTACTAGACAGCTCTCACTTTCAAATCCAGGAAATGGGATTAAACTACTTTCTTTCTGTACCTTCTTCAAATTTATTATGATATTGTCATACTCAAAAGAATTAGCAGAACTTAACTTTATATATCCAAATGCATACAGAACACATAACCTAATTAAATATTTTAGTTGTGATGCACTCTTAAGTGTGACCCGTTTCCAAGCCGGTTATTCTAGCTTGCATACAGGTGAAACACACATTGCAGGAGTGGGAACTGTACATGGACAGGACAGTATCTCTGACTGAGTGAATATCACGTATAAAGTTACTTCATTCACGGCCAAGTCAGATTTTATAAAGACAAATATGGCATTTTCCAGATGTGGTGAACCCCTTGTAGGAAAAGAATTGAGCACGTAGGAAGCAGAGGAAGGAAAGACACTCACCTCCTATAGGTGGTCCCAGCAATATTGTGCAACACTCTGCAATGGTGACCAAGCCAACAGCACTGGTGAACCGGGTAGCTCCCACAAGGTCCATGAGAGTTTCAAAAAGCATGGCACAAACCATGCCAAAAGCCAAGCCAAAAAAGACGGAGTAAATGACGAGCCCCTTGTAGCCTGAAGCCAGGGGGCACAGAAGGTGGCAGGCACCGTTGAAAGCAATGGAGAAGCTGAAAAAGTATTGGATCCGTGGCCTGACCCACTTGCTGTTTGCAATGATGCCAGTGGCCGGTCTGGCAATCATATCCACGATAGCAAGGATTGAAAGGAGGAAAGCAGCTGAATATTCATCAATGCCAATGTGCTTTGCATAGGGTGCCAGAAAAACAATGGGGGCAAAAAAGCCTAGAAACATGAGCACATTTCCAATCAGGTAAATCAAGAAACCTCTGTGCTTAAAAAGGGAAAAATCAAGGTACTTATTGATTTTTTCACAACAGTCCCTTGCTTCTTCTTCTTCTGTTTTTGTCTTCATAGGAATGTTCGTGGAACTGTTCATTTCCATGGCATCCTTAGTGACCTCTTCTTTCAGGACTTCCTTCGCTTCCTCATTTGACTGGGTTTTGGGTGGCCCAATGGGCCTGAAGAGAGCTCCAGCCACACAGCAGTTTAATAAAATTGCCCCAAGAATTAAAAAGCTGCCCCTCCAGCCAAAATTCTCAAAAAGGAACTGGTTGAGAGGAGCCAGGGTGCAAAGCATCACAGGACTCCCTGCCATAGCAAGGCCATTTGCGATGGGTCTTCTCTTTAAAAAGTATTTCCCTATGATTATCACTGATGGCTGGAGGTTGAGAGCAAGGCCAAATCCTGGAACAAAGAAAAATGGTTGAGATACACAAAGAAAGATTTGGGACCAATTATATCCCCAGCTCATTTTTTTAGGCAAATTAGCTGTGAATTGGTTCACTGGTGCCTCTTCAGTATGACAGTCTTTGTGCAAACTTTGCTCAATGTACCACTAAATTTTCATCTGAAGAATGTGGGGAACCAGGCCCCAGAAGGATACCTTTGGTCACAGAACCTTCTGCACTGTAAACCTCTGTTTTGTGCTGTAAACCTCCTGAGCGGCAAACATTACTGCAAAGAGTTTGCTTTGGAATAAATTGAAATTAAACCCTCAACAAATGCTGGCTGGTTTTGGTCAGACAGAGCAGCCTTGAAAGAGGAGAGAATCGATTTTTTAAAAATGACAGCTCCTACTTTGAGGAAGGTTGTTCTGCCTCAAATCACACATGCACAACTTCAGCTGGCACATCCTCCCATGGGTGGTGGGCACCCAGCACTGCTGCCAGGCAGACAGACCTGCACCAAAAGGCGACATCAGCCTTCTGAGGTGCTCCCAGTTTGGAGCTGTGAGCAATTCAGGTCTGATGCAAAAGACTAAGAGGTCTGCAAGCACGCAGCAAAACAGCTACTAGGATGCTAATTAAACAGGACCCTAGAGTGTTTCTTTTAATTAAAATGTATTTTTATTACATTTAGATATATAAATGGTATTATAAATCTGTGCTGCTAGTTCAGCTAACCAGCTTCTTTTGCACAGGTAAAATCTGAAAGAGGAGATACCAAATGCTGTGATGCCATCAGCTTTCTGTTGTTCTGTTTAAGAGCACTAGCATAGAATAATATTTTCAAACATTTCTATGATTTCTAGTATTTCCTTAAAAAGTTAAATTTGCAGAACTCCATCAAAATGACATTTAAAAATCATGCCACATATTTTTCACCCTATCATCTAGGAAAGAATGAGCCACATTAGAACAAAGCAGAAATGTAATCCTTGAAGTGATTATACCAGAGAACATGAATCCTGAAAATAGGGTCACGCAGATTTTTTCTTGTTCATTAGTCTATATAATTAGTTTGTTTAACTGTGCAGTACATAATTAGGCATATTGCTTTACAGAAGAGAATTTAGAAAGGTCAAGGTCCTCAAAATTAATTAAGGAACACTATCATTAGTTGCTGATAGAGTAGAATCGAATTGATGCAGCAGAATTAAACTGATGTTGGATAGCTTAAGTTTGAATGGTTTTACAAAGTTATGATTTTTGCCAAGTCTCAGATTCTCCTTCTTTTTTAATTAGCTGGAAGTTTAAAACATTAAAAATAAATCAAAATGGCAACATTAAAACTAGTCTTGATAGGAGACACATTCTCAGCATGAGTTGTTGGTCCTGGAGAGTCCATACATTTGGTAGGGCCTGTCTTTGGGAAGTACAGCCTGTTCATAATTCACAGGGGGACAGATTCATGCCTGTAAGGAGGGCTAGCCTTAGACTATGTAGCCAAAGCACAGTGTTGTTAGAGAAAACCCCTAACTGCACGTAGAAATGGGAACTATTTTCACCCAAGAAGATGCAGCACACTGAATTACTTTAAATGTGGAGTCTGCTTTAACTCTGCATTTCCCAGGCTGGTAGCTATGTGCAGGAACTGATCCATCATTTTCACAGAATCCTTTTTTGGATCTATCCCATGTCGTGAGAAGGAAAATCAGACTGGATGCCAGCTACCTACTTAACCAATAATCAACTCAAATCTTTATTATGTGAACATTAATTTGCCAGTCAGACAAATTTAATTTAATATTACCTCATGCTCTTCCCATTAATTAAATTTGGAGAGTTTCAAATTGACTGACTGGAATTTCAATTTACTTCAAGCTTTTGGATGGCTTTAGTTGGAAATATTTATATCAATTTTATTCCTGTTTTCTGAAACCATTAGTAGCTTTTCCGTGACTGAAATTATTACACAAATAACCACATTTTCTTACCAAGGATACGACAAAGAGGCCTATCAGTGGTGTTGCATGAACAGAAGCAAGCCTGTGCTGGACAGGGCATCCTCCCCTAGATTAAATTCATTTCCCTCATATTAGAAGGAAATAAGTGGTGCTACAGGAGTGAGAAGTCAGAAGAGTAGCTATTGATCTTGTTTTCCCTTTGTTAGCAAGGGAAGACCCTACCAGGTATTTCAATTCTCAGCTCTAAGAGCTGAGGCAAAGACTCCAGTCTCATTAGTCAATGTGCTTCACCCTAGATCCCTTTTTACTTAATTGTGGCCTAACTGGTGAAGATCGAACTGAACTCTGACCGGTCATTATTGGCTTGCAACTAGCTTTGAAATCTGCTGCTGCTACCTCAGACATGAAGATGTTGTATGCCTGAACATCTACCCTTTAAGGTACCCGGGCTGGCATCCATCCAGGGTGACAGCTTGCACACCCCATTTCTTTTTCTAAGAGCTACAGGGAAACAAATGATGAGCAAGGAAGAGAACCTGGGATATACAGCACGTGCAGGGAAGTGCCTCATGCAACCCACAGCTCGGTGACATCAAGGACAGAGCTGCTTCAGAGCTGCCTCTGACAGTGGAGCTCAGCCCCTGCTCTGCATACAAATAGGAAGAGACATAATTGAGAAAACAAGCGAGATTGCCGTGTCTAATCCCTCTGCTGTAAACAGATACTTCTTGCTCTGCTCCTCTGAAGAGGTTTCTATTAATATGCCACAGGCACAGGACCATGGTGGGGACCTCCTTGCACCAACTGTCTTGTTTTCACCTCCATCCCTAGGCATTACGTGAACACAGTCTTTGGCATCAGTCTAGGAAAGAGGCTGGAAAACTTGTGATGTTCAGTGGCTGCTTTTTAGCAGCAAAAAGCCCCTGCAGAAGGCTCTCTCCTCTCACAGCACTGCTGTCTCAGCCACATGACGAGCAGGCAGCTTCATAATTGCCCTTGAATGCTTCCATGTTAGGCCTGACCAGCAGAAGCACTTCAAGCATAATTAAAGGCATCAAGCATGTTAGCAGGATTACAAGCATCTCCCTCTCTGTGTCAAATTAATGTTCCTTCCCCAGCACACACACCATGCCTGGAAATGATGGGTTATTAGCTAAGACCTCATAGATACAGCCACTGTCATGCAGCATGTAGGAGGGGAAGGCTTCTCCAACAAGAAATGTGCTTTGCTCTGAGGAAACGTTGCAGCATTAAAGACGAGGGGAGGCGAGGATAATTTTGTCCCTGTACCATTGCTGCCACGAGGTTCACATGTGCTCCAAACACAATGCATACTAGCGACTCTCTGGAGTGGGCAGCTGGGACAGGTTTGCAAAGACAGTCAGGGACCAAAAAGATCAGGACCTTCACAAATCTTACTGGGTTTTGGTGCAGAATTCCCTCCAGGAACTTATTTAGACAACACAGTACTTTAGAAAATAGAAGCCAGTGACTTCCCTCAGCATTGTTCCTTGCCTGAGCCCTTCTGCTCACAAAAAAAAATAAAAAAGAAAAAAATAATAATAATAAAAAAAGTATGTTTATAGCAAAGGATTTATGGTTTCTGTGTACTAATCCAGCATTAGCCAACCTGCTAGCTGTTTGTTTAGGAGGGAATGATGCAAGCCCATGCATCAATAAATTTTGAATTGGTTACCATTGGTTATTTTTATTTCTCATCACTTCGTGTCTGGAATCTCTTTCAAGGAATCTGCAAAATTTATGCATCCAGAGGCAACACAGTTTTATCTAGCTACAGTGGCTCTCCTTTGAAAGAGTAAGGTTTAAGAGAAGGACTCCTACTTGGGGATTTATTCACTACTGTGCAGATTTGATAAAGCAATATTGGTGTAGGAGAGCAGGGAGACAAACTTTCTGTCCCAATTTACCTTGATAGTGGCTGGTATTATTGATTTTAAATGTTAGGTTCACACTTTTCTTGCTCAGAAAGTAGCAATACCTAATGTAGCTGCACTGAGACAGGGAACATTCATTAAAAAATACACCTTGCAACCTCAGAAGCCAATTTTGAACTCATTGTGTCATGCTTTCAGGCAGATGTCCGAGCTGCGCTGGAAGAAACATTGGCTGTACCTTAGCCAAAATAATCAAAGAAAAATGCTTGCAATTAAGCATTTATACTCACACAGATGGAGAACTCCAATCTATCTACCTCTAAAAGCAATAACCCAGCACCTGCAGACTTTAAAGATGCTGGACTGAGCCTATGCCTTCTCCTGATAGAGTTTCCAAGATGGAGTTTCATTTTTCACTACAGAGAATTCAAATGATTACTTCAATAAGGAAATATAATATTTTTCTCTATAGGGAGAATACAGCATATTTTCAACCGACTCTAAGTGGTTATTATTTTCAGTTAAAGGACCTCCTTATCTCACAAGGAGGCAAATAAACCAAAGCAACTCCCTGAAAATTCATTTCATATATCTCACAGAGGGAAGGTAACACGTTACATGGGAACACAGCTGTCTTCTTCACAGTCTCACTGGCACCTCAGAGGGCTTGCCCTGCCCATGGCAGAGCACAGTCAGCCTGCGTTTGCTTCAGCAGGAGCCTAGGGCAGGGCTGGCCATCCTCACCATCACTTCTGGCTGACAGCGCTCATCTGCAAAGAGCACATTCGCTGCTGAGCCCCTGCACGCGATGTTCAGCCAGGGACACGGAGCCTAGCAGGGAACAGGCTCTTTGCTAAAGCTCAGCTGGAGCAGTTAACCAGTTAGAGCCCCTGTCCCGACAGCTTTTTATCCCACCGGGTTCCCACTGCCTTTGGCTGAGGATGCCCAACCCATCAGAAGTGAATTTCAGGTGCAAGCCCAAAGGAGATGCTTTCTTCTTACCTGTAATGAAGCCCACGCAGATGTAGAGCTGCAGGATGCTGGTGCAGAAGGCAGCTGAGACCATCCCAATGCCACACAGCAGGCCTCCAAATATCACCACGGGTCGGCTGCCATAGCGGTTTACTAAAATACTGCTGATGGGACCTGGGAAAAGAGTTAGGAAGGGTCCTTGAGGTGGGTATCATCTCACAGAAGGGCATGAGTGTCAGAAAGTAGGGAAAACTCAGCAATATTAGCACCCTTGGGGTGTTGCTGACAGCTTCTAGAGAGACTTCAGGAAGAAAATGGAAAAAAAAAAATAAAGAGAGAAAGATGATCTGCACTCTGTGGGGTTCGCAGCACGTCCTGTGCCACATGGTGGCTGTGTAATTGGTGACAGTCCCTGCCCCCAGGACTTTAGTGTTTCATCAGAGATGGCAAAAAGCAATAGCAGATCAGGTGGACCTCTGATCCCAACGCAGGACCTTCATGGTTTATTAGGATGCTAAACCATATACACACCAAGCATTGGCTCATATTCCGAGGCTGATATCGTGAATTCTGTTGCATTTTTAATGCCTCTACTTAATGCAATTCCGATACTGCTGACCAAGACTGAAACTTGAGCAGAACAACTGTTAATTAATTCTTAATAGCAGCCTATGTGGGTAGAAAGAGTTTGGGATGATGGATGAACTGGTTCAAAAGAACCGGTCTGGTCTTGCATTTATGTAAAGAGGTGGTTCAGGAGAGCACAAAATTATGAAAGAGGGAAATGGGGAAATGGCTTAACAAAGGCTGTGGATACAGAAAGGAAGCATTTAAATCTAAGGAAGTGAAACAAGACAGCAGCTTTGGGAGGAAGAGGAAAGAAAGAATTTTTTGTGTATATTGGTCCCAGTTAGCTGGAGGACCAGTAAAAATCAGAAACATGGAGTAACAGATGTTGGAAGCACTTTGGTAGTTCCAGGTCCCACCTCCTGCTCAGAGCCAATTTTGCAGTTAGATCAGGTTGAGAAGTTAGCAGAGGAAGCAAACTGAGCAGGAAAGACTGGTCTGGAAGTCAAGCTATGAGATGTAAGAAAAAGTTCTGTATTACCCCAAATCCCCTGACCCGAAAATGAGATGGGGATACAAGCAGCATTTAGTGTCTTTCCATACCAGAATATTTCTGCTGCTACTCCCTACTCAGCAGTGGAAATTCAGAGCCTAGTGTGCCTGTTTGTCCTCATTCTTGCCATTATGAATAGCCCACGCTGTCCACACACAGGCTACTGGACATGGTTACTTGAAGCTTAACAGATCCTCTGAGCAGTTTGGCTGTGGGATCTGCCTCACCACAGAGCCAGTCGGTAGAATATTTACCTTTGATTAAAGAAACTTGGCCTGAAATAATACCAGAGCTCTTTCCAGACCCTGCAAAATATGACACACTGGAGCACAGGACCCAAAAACCAATATCCCTTCAGTGTGGCTGACAGCATCCAAAAAAGACCTCATCTGCTAGATTGTACAAGAATGCAATGCAGTAGGTATGACTGTTTTAATCTGGGGAACGAAGCCCAGCACTACTTCTGTAATACACAAAATACTTTCCACTAGATGTCTAAGGTCAGAACACTCATAAATAAAAAGCCCACACAGTCTTAACAACATCCCTGAAGCTGATATGTGAGCTGGTCCCACCGAACGCACCATTCGATTAAAATTTCTGTGAGTATGCAGCTATGCGGAGAGCTTTTCTGCTAATCCTGTAACTGGATTCACACGCATGCATCCTTCCACTGCATGGAGTGCTACAGAATTCAATGAGAAGTTCTGGGGAGATTTAGATGTCAGATCAGCACAGCAGGAGGGGGATGTCCTTCTCCCTGAGCTTCCCCTGGACAGGACCTGGACTTGCAGCATGCTGGAGATGGTCTCAGCGTGCCCTGTAATCCAAGAGATGCAGCTGGAGCTCCTCAGGAAAGGCACCAACACATTCGTCTGCAGCCTAAGGGCACACAACTTGTTTTTCAATTTTCCACATGCCCGCATTGCTCCAGAATCAATCTAATTACTCAGCTACGAAAAAGTGGTTTCAATTACCTTCTCCTGCTGGAAGGGGGCTTTCATGATAGCCCTAAAACTATGGGATGCTGTACCATGGAGCAGAGCACTCAAAGCCTGTAAGACTCCGGATACATCCTGTCTCTGCTCAGACTGGGGGCAGATCCTGGGGAGAGAAGTGCCAGCTGTGGCAACCAAAGCAGAATGCTCCTACATGTCCTACTCTTGCAGCATCCACCTCGAGAAAGGAAATACGGATCCACGTCCCTCCCACTCCATGAGCTGTCATGTTGTCTTCGCCCATAGGTAATGATGGGTTTGGAGCATGACAGCAGACAGTGAGCTGGAAGGTGCTGAAGTTGGGACACACTCTGCTCTGCTTCCTGGCTATGGGGCCATCACAGAGGTGAGGCTGGAAGTGAAAGCAAACACGCGTTTCTCAACCAATGTCTTTGCAAATGCGAGCAAAGGCTGTGCCTCTGCAGCAGCCTCAATGAATACGCAGTGTCCTCAATGATATCTCAGCTTTCCAGCGATCAGTCATTAAGCCATGAGTCTGCAATTGCTCCTTGTTCTTGTCTTCCCCAGCCACAGCAATAGGATCTCTCAGCAACGCTTTGCAGCAGGTCTGTGTGACCTTCCACAAGCAGCCTTCACCTGCTGTCGGGTGTGTTATCAGTTTTACAGGGGGATAATCAGTCCCGTCTGTTTGCCTGTCTGGGTGGGGAGCTGTGGTCTCAGAGGCACCAGCAGCCTGCACTGGGCCGTGCCCACAGGCAATAGAGAATCACTTCAGAAGCAACGTAAGCCTTTCTCCTTCACACCCCAAAACCTTCTAACTTGCTTTGCTAAAGCAGCACAGCATTTGGGATCACAGCACACGTGTGTGACAGCATTGGGGCTCCCTGACCAGCCTCACCCATACAGGGCTGAGGGATGGAGACCCTGAAGATACCGAGTGCAATCAGTGAGAGGAGAAGGCCGGGAGCAGAGCATCTGCACTGACCTTTCCATACAGCAGAGCACCCACAGCAAAGGCCACGACAACCTGCAGGGAAAGCACCGGATGAGAAACCAAACCTCCCTGAGCCGCTGCTCACAGGGCAAAGCTTTTGTAACAGTCCTGAGCAGACTTATGAAAGGCACCGAATCAAATCACAAAATTACTTCCCCAAAATTACTTCCACTTAAGTTATTTGGACCTACAGAAACGTAGAGGCGATTGTCCATGGGCTTTAAGAGCAGCCTTTCAGAAGCTGTCCCATCTCTCAGCAGAAAGTGGAGCACGCGACATGTCACATTGCTCTGCACTCTGCGGCACACAAACCCTGCCAATTTGGGCACGAATCGCAGACATATACACCTTCACGCTGCCCTGATGTCTTCAGTGATCAGTGTCACCCCCGACAGATCCCAGGCACCTCTCCTGCCCTGCCGTGCCACATGCCACCCATAGCGCTTGTCCCGCGGGGAGCCCATCAGCCATCAAACGCCAGATTAAACAGCAGCGTTCTGGGAAGCTTTAGAGAACATGAAATAGCTCAAGTCAAGGAGAGGAATTAAGAACAACAAAGCCAGCGCCACAGTCGTGGGAAATAGGAAACATGATTACTGCTTTGCTTGCAGCTATTGCAAAAATTAAAAGTGTGACAGCCCCTGGAAACACAGAGGAATTGAAAAAGTAGGACCTGTCATTTACTGGTTATGCAGCATGCATGAAAAGAATAAAGATGCAGTGCATTACCACACCGAAAACAATTACAGCAACAGCGTGTGCAGCTTAGATCCCAAGGCACCTTGACTTGCTCGCACCTGCCTGGTCAAACACGCAGGAACCACAGGCTCCCTGGCCTCAAATCCAGACGAAACCACCCCGCCTGCCTGCGAGCTGACGGCAGCAGGAGCAGGAGGCAAGGTGATTTTTGTCTCTTAATTAACAGAGCCAGGCAAGGACAGGGCAGCAGACGTAGCTGGCCAAGTGCTCAGGAAGCTGCCATTCACCTGGCCTGACCTCACAGAGGTTTTGATGAACACTTTCAGAGTTCCTCAAAAGTCATGGTGAGGAGCAAAAGCCAGCTCAGATGTGGAGCGTGTTCCCAGCGTGTGGCCTCATGGGGACCAGCACAGTGTCACCGAGCCAGCAGCATCCCCACAACCTCCCCACCGCAGCAGAAATCCCATGGCCACTTCTAATGGGGAAACTAGAACTAAAATTCAGTCATTCCCTTGCACCTTGCTGCATTACAAGGACAAGGCTGATGAAGTGGGGTTGCCAGCAGCTGGTGCTTCTCTATGGGAAGGGATGGCACTTCCCACCCAGCCAGCCTTAGGAAACAAGGCAGTCCCTTCCACACCCCAGCAAGTGGCTTCCCGATGAACATCCAGCCTCACAGATCACTTATCATCCATTGCAAGGGGATGACACCAGAGATTGGCACAGAAGCATGATGAGTGCTGCTGGCTTCACTCAGAGCTGTGCCTGCAGTTCTGCTCCATGCACTGCTGGGGGACACACGCTCTTCAGGGGAGCTACCATCATCCACTGGAGAAGAAGAAGGAAAGCCAGGTCAGAAGCACCTTATTTTGCACCCTGGACACTTGTGGAGCAGAAAACGGGTGTGCTGCCTGCCATAAAACCCTGCAGCCTGCAGAGCAACATTTTGCACCAGATATGCCCTAAAGATGCTGCTGGGCTCACGGCACTCATGGAACACTGATGTAATTGAAAGCACTATCCTCAGCCCACATAAATCATACTGGTTTAGTGCCTGTCCTGTATAAAGCCTCTCTTTTCTCATACCTATGGCAGCTTTCCATTAGTTGTTAGCTGATACACGGAAGGCCATGTCAAAGCAGCTGATCCTGGTGGCAAGCAGAACACAGCAACTTGCCGGTGGGAAAGCAAGCAAGCCCTGGCTCATTTGTTAGCTTGTCCAATTACTTTTCACCTTGAGTTTTGTGTCTGCAGAAGTGAAAAGGACCCTGAAGAGGAGATTGTAAGACCATAAAGAAAATGCAAAACACCCTGGGCTCTCCCATCCACTCCCCCCCTGAAGCCAGACCATCTTGTCATTTATTCTTTTTGAGCCACTGAACTATGATCTGGGCAGGATGGTAACACAGACGTGGCATTTAACAAGAAATATCAATCCAGACTGGCTTAAACTCCTGCAAGTATGACAGTGCTCAAAAAATAGACACCTGAATTGCTTTTCTGTTTTTCTCAGTAAGCCTTATGAATTTTTTATGAGCTGCAAAACTTCCAGTGTTGGTGAAAAACACCAATGTATTTTTAACATGGGCTCTATTTAAAGCATTCTTCTCTCCCATACCTCTGACCACCACATCTATATCCCTTATTTGTCTGGCTTGTGTTTTTTTCTTTTTTTCTTTTTTCTTTTTTTTTTAACTTAACCTAATACTAACAGAAATGAATTTCCCCGTAGTCGGCAGAACCTGGCCTGGCTGAATTTCTGTTGAAATATTTCTGTGCAGGGCTCAGGCAGCCCCACACCCCAGAGGCCTCCTTGCAACGTGGACTTATTGCAGATTTCACAAGGCTGACCTTCTGACCGTGTAAAGTGGCACAGAGCCACTGCAAACACCATACATACTTCTGCTGCTAGGAGCAGTCAATGGCCGTGCAGATGATAAAACAGAAATGCTTTAAAGCAGCCCATGGTGTTGAGCCCCAGCGGTGGTGGGTTTGGGATCACCACTGTCCCCAGCGCTGGGCTGCAGGCACAGCTCAGCTTCTCCCAGATTCCTGTGGTGACAGGAGCTGTCGCTGTGCAGAGACACCAGAAGAACTGCCCAGATAGTTCTTAGTCTCCAAACTGCTGTAAAAACACAGATAAAGCTCCGGAGCTCGGCCGGACAGGACTGGAGCTGACTATATGGAGTCGCTGGGGACGTGAGGAGGAGCTGGGAGGAAAGAGGGAAAATCATTTGTCCTAATAAAACAAGGTCTGTTATTACGCTGGTAGTAAAACAACAAGAGGAGCAGGCCTGTGATTTCCTCAGTAATAATCTCATTCCCTCGGTGGAATAACAACACTGCTGTTGGCCTCGTAATTCACCCAGCAGGGCACCACCCCTGGTGGCAGAGCAGCCTCCTCGTTACGCAGGCAATGAAAGAAGTGCCCCTGCGTTATTAACGTGCTGCCAGCACACACCAGCGACCAGGCCTGGGGGTCAGCATTAGCAATCAGCACCCACTAATGATGCATGGCCCCAGAAAGCACAGGGCACTGTCACAAAGCTGGGGGAAAGGGATGGGAAGGGTAAAAACTTGCAGCTTTTTGGGTCTTGTGCCTTGCTAGAGAAGTCCAAGGTCCAGGACACCTGGAGGGCTCATGCTGCTAAGTGTTTGTCACCAAGGCCTGCTCCAGACTTCTTGAGAAGACTTGCTGGCACCTGGTAATGATACAGTCCATTATTAGTCTCAGCTTTTGGGTTCAGATGGTTTGTTTTGGACGGGCAGTGGTTGAGGAACACCCCTCACTTCCCCAGACAGTGCAGCTGCAGAGAGGACAACCACAGGCACTGGGGCTGGAGGACAAAGGACAGGAAACAAGCGCCCCAAGTGACAGTCATGGTGTCACAGAGCCCTCAGCCAGTCCCCAAAGGGCAGCTTCAAAACACCTGTCTGCCCCCCAAAATGTCCTGATGCCTTCTGTTACTATTGCTTTGCATTGCAATTTACTGGTTTTGAATGAGGCCTAAGTCCAACATATGCCATAGCAGCTCCCATAGCTAGCAAGTCACTGGAAGCTGCCTCTTGCCCCCTTGTGGGTGAGAAAAACGCCCCGTACATTAAAGGGGGTGATGGCATTGCTTGCAGAGCTGGAGCAAATGCTGCAGAGCAGGACCATTGCAGCACAACCCCTGTGAGATGCAAGAGCCAGGCATGGGGGAGCCTGCCTGGACACAAGCTCCTCGGTCATCAGGCTGGTCAGTTCCTGCTCCGCGGTGCTGGGTCTCCCAGGCATGGGCACCACAGCCAGCTGAGAAGCCTGTGGGGATGATAACCTGGGGCACAAACCAAGCTGCAGCAGCCTCCCCTGCCAGACATGGCCTTGGAAAGTCAGGGGACCTGACCTCCCATCACACATACATGCATTTGCCACAGAAGCATCTTGAAGTTAAGAAAAAATAATAGGAAAACAAGGCAGGCAAGACCTAAGCTTCAGAGAGACAAAGTGTCCTCATCCTTATCCAGCAATCTTATCTGATCAGTGCCTCGGCATTTCAATTTCCAGACTGCACAACTGAAGCGTACGGAGGAGCCTCAGGCCAAAAGCTCCAAAACTGGGGCAGGAGCCAAGGTCCCTCGTGTCACTTCATATTTAGGCAATTAAATAACTCTCCTGCGAGGGGACAGTGTGGCAAGTACCGAGCACATGGCTGCTTGTGCTTCCCCAGGCTGCTGGCTTGGATCTCAGCAGCCCCCAGCAGCTCACCTGCAGCAGGTCCCGACTTCACATTATTAATTTTTTTTTTTCCTCATAACTTTTTTTGCTTTTGCTTTGGCAGGACCACAGTCTTTCATCCCTTCCGTCTTGAAGCCCAGCTACAGATCTGTTCCTCCATAGCTAAAACACTTATTCCTTGAGATCAGCAGCCCTTGGTTAGCATCCTTTACAACCTTCTCTACAGGCAAACAGCCCCTGTCTGGGCGTGTTCTCCAAGGGCTTTGTCCACCTCCTAGAAACCCTACACATTTTGACCAAGAGAGCTTTTATGCTGGAGAGCCACCCAGGGGCAGAATAACTGCAGTGCTGCAGGGCAGGTTGGCATGAACGTCCTCGCACCCCTTCCTGCAGCAGCACACACACACACACTGTCCTCCCCGGGGCAAGAATCCTTCACGTGTGTGTATTTTACTTTTTGGAGGGGATTGAAACTTCTCCTGGGCTTAATACCTGCATGTGAAGCATTAACAACTCCCCATCCAAAATCCTTTGCTTTCTTCTTCCTCGTTCTTATTAATCTCTGTTTTTATTAAGTCTATCACATCTCTATTACTCCTGCTTGGTGACCTTGCTAGTTCCAATGAAGGGCAAAATGATAAAGCTTTGTGACCAAGTCCACGAACACAGAAATATTTCACCCGAACCTATAGCTATTATCGTTCTTAAGTAGAACAGGGCTATTTAAAAAAATAAAAAATATAAGCACATACGTGGTGACCTTGCAGGGCTTGAGTGCTCTCTGAGAGCCAGGAGAAGTATATGAACCCGCAGTGCCATCCATTACAGAAATCAAATCATTCTTCACCCGGTTTCCTTAACAAAACCCATGCTGATAAAGGTGCTGCTACACCAGGGAGCGCCTCGGTGTGGGAAGATGCCTTGTTTCAATGACATGGGGAGCATCACTGACTCTTGGTGGGACTCCAAGAGGTGGCCACAGCAAGCAAAGGAGGCATCCAGCACCACGCTGCTGAGCTGTGCTTCTGCCAGAAGCACCTGGGCTTGGTCCCCAGCCCTGTCCACCTCAGGTAATGCTGCAGCAGGATGCCAGATAGACCTCGTGGAGTCCTTCTTCCAGCCTACACAGAAACCCAGGCTGACACGTGCATGTCCAGGCAAATCCTAGTGAAAGCCCTATTTGAATTTTTTGGTGGAACCAATGCTGTAAGCACATAACTGGGGAGCGCCGATGCGTGATACTTTACTGTCAATGCTGTCAACGGCACCGAGCTTTGGGCAGGACACACAGAAAACCACCTGGCTCCACCAGTCAGGGCACCTCCTGCCCATCAGGACCCTGTCTGCACCAAAGCCAGCTTGCAGAGAGCTTGCACATCCCACGGGCTGGCCTCAGCTCTGTCACCATTTGCTTCTTGTCCTTGGAAGAACACCTCCTCTCCTGTGCCTCAGTTTCCCCTGTTGGTGCTGTGGTTAGCCTCAGAGCTATTTGCAAGTGCTTGGGATGGGTGGGGAGAGCTGGGTGAGGTCTTCTGGAGGCAGAGCGGGTTTCAGTGGGGTTCGGTCCAGACCAGAAGAGAGCATACACTGTTTTGATTAAGTTAAGAACTGCGGAATCAAACTCATTATTAATATAGCTTTATGCCACTGCATGTTGTAAGGTCCTTTCTAAACCTGTCACTGCAATTTATCATGCCAGCAACGTAATAAAATACGGCTATAAAATTTTGGATTAAATGTTCAAGGTCAGCGGTCGACTTTCAACTTCCCAATCTTTTCCTTGCTGCTTTAGCTGATGCTCGATTAAGCAGTTACAAGCTCTGTGAGAAGGTTTCTTTGGAGAAAAGACTCAGTTATTGGGCATCTCCAGAATTAAAATTTCAGATATTTCATCCAGTTTCAAAACAATAAATAATAAATAACAAGAGCAATAAACACCGGCTGGCTTTGGGATAAGGTTTTTACTTCAGAAACACTCTCGGTTTTGTTGTATTTGCTAAAGGTGGCTCTCTGTCTCTTTGTAAAATAGGCAGAAGGCAATTCCCTAAATCTGGATACATAAGAACAGCAACGGGGAGATCTGGAGTGCATCACAGGATATGGTGAGACCAAGACAAAGACTCCAGTGCACTCCATGCAGAACAAGAACAGTTCTCATGCATGTTTTTGGTTTTGTTTTTGTATATTAAGGGACAAAAGAAGCAGCATAGATTTACATCTACAAACTCTATACGAACACAGAGACAAGACTCAGCTGCACGGCAATAGCAAAAATAAATAAATAAATAAATGTGATTCTTCAACATGAGAATAAAATGTCAGATGTCTCCCACGCTAGCCCAGCTACCCAAGCTTACCAGCTGAAATGACTGCGTCAGGATCTGGTCTCCAAGTTTCACTCAGCTGACTTCTGCTCTTCCATTACAACGACAAAAAGATCATTTTGGCCACAAAGAGTTATCATTAAAAAATAAAATCAAATTGAAAATGCAAGTATTGTCCCAGGTATTAAATTATTCTCTCTGTTCCGGCCTGTGTGCCAGAAAGCAGCCTCAGTGCTCTACCAGCTAACAAAAGGCATTTCTCCTGCCTGCTCTCCTCACCACCTTACAGGAGGCTGTAAGAGCTACAAGAACATTGCTGCTGTGACATTAGTAGCATTGGAATTTTTTATTTTTAACATGTCTGGCTGTTTCCCCCAATGCTGGATAGGGTGACTAAATCACCACCAAATCAGTGTCGCTTATTTTTTTCCTTTCCTGGGGGCTCCTCAGCCTGCTGCTTTCCTGGGGAAGTGGTAATCCCTGGGAACCCGTCGGTGGCCTGGGCTGAAATGTGTCACCCCAAAGATGGGACAGGGCAGCTCTGCCTGCCCCAGTGAGCCTTCCCTCTGCACCAGGCTCTGGTTCCACTCCACCACCCCTCCGCATGGGGCGAGCCTTCACCCCATGCAAGAAAAGAGTGAAGACATTGCAAAACGGAAATCCTTTATCAGACTGACAGAGTTTCACCCTGGGGGACTTGGGCAGAGAACAGCAATGTTCCCTTCTGCTCCTTGCCCAGAGGTTTGCTCTCCGCAGACAAAAACGTGCTGCGGCTGAACGCGAGCGCTGGGGAGAGGCACAAGTGCCCTGCCATAAAGTCCAGGCTGTCCGCTTTACTGCACACTAATCTGTTTTACTGCCTGTGTTAGAGGGCCAGGATTGCTTTCTGCAACCTCGTTCGGATTAAGAAACTGGGGGATAAGACACATTAAAACTTCTGCAATATATATTGCCGGAGCTGCGGCTGGTGTAAAACAGCTTCCTAGGGGAACGGAACCAAAAGTGGAGGGCAGAAATGGTCTCGGCTCCTGATTTTCGGTCTTAGTCTGAAAAATTGGTGTTTCTCTGGTGCTACAAGCCACAGCCTTGGGTGGTCACTGTGAATCTGTGTCCATGCTGTCCCAGTCAGCCGAGCTGCTCCTCTGAGGATCTGGGTGACTTCACACGAGCGTTTTCTGAAGATGAGCTCCGTTTGCACTATTTATTAAATGCAAGCATAAGCTCTGTTTACAGTAAGCAGCACAGCCTACAAACAAGTCCCCACACCAGAAAGCATGCCAAGGAAGTGAGGGACTGCTTCCTGAGGATGTTTGCAAACAAAAGCTGTTATCAGCCAGGGCATCAGACCCTCCAAAGGCACGCTGCCAAGGCGCTGGTGGCAGGGGACAGAGGAGCCGAGCGAGCCGGTGGTGCCAGGAGAGCTGGCAGACGGCTCTGGCACATGGCGGTCTGCAGAGAGGATATTATTTGGGGGGATGCTCCATCAGGGTCTCCCCCCTGCCCCGCAGCAGAGCAGGGCTTCCCACAGCATCAATCGGTGATGGTGTCCACACCGAGAGGTGGCTGCTGCAAGCTGGCCTTCAGCCCCAGGTAACACCTACCTGAGATTTTGTTCAATTGCAGTACCGGCCACAAAATGTACAGCAGCCTCCATACATTCACATACTTTTGTACCAGAAATTACTCATCTCTCTCTGACTTCTAAACCATGCAGCTTCCCAGACCCTCCCCTGTAGGCAGCTGAACACACCACAGGCATGGGCTGGCTGCTGCTCCTTTTTCCCCTCCCTGACTGCCTCAGAAGCATTCCACATCACAGCAAACCCAAACTGAAACCAGCTAATCGGGCTGAAATGTACCACCAGCCCTGTAAAGCAGGGCTTAAGTAATACCTAAATGAGCAGCACTCTTTTTGCCTGCCTCCCACTGCAGCGTTTCTCTCTGCCCCCCATTCCCCAGGAATTCACTTGCCATCAGCTCCTGCTCAGCCCATACAGAGCCTGACTGCTCGCTTTTCACTGCTGGCTGCTTATTTATATTGTCAAGGCTGAAGCAAAAATGTTTTTCTCTGCATTTAATAACAAGCCCCGGTGGAAATATACACCAGAGCCTCAGCTTGGGCTCAGCATCCTGTCAAGGTGTCCTGGGACAGCAGCACCGACTCCAGCAGGGGATTTGCCTTTCTGAACTGCTGCCGCATTTGTGGGTTCTCGGATGGGAATTTAGCCCTTACTGTCAGTGGGACCAAGTCTTCGCACCGGGTGGATCACAGTAGGTTCTGATTCAAGAATCACTTCCACTTTGCAAACCTTCACAGTACAAAGCATCATTACCGTCATTACCAACTGCACTCTCTAAAAAGAACTACAGCACATTACTAAGGAAATCAAAAATCCCTTTTTAGAAACAAAGAATATTTTCAGAATTTATTTAAGAGCCAGGACAAATATTGATGAAGTTTCCTGCAATTACAGAGCACGGTTCCTGTCTACCTGCACTTGCAGATTTAATCAAAGGCAGACTGAGCTTTTCATTGAGTCATTAGTGTGCTATCAAAATGATTTAAAAAAAGAACAAAGTTATATGCACTGCTTTACAAGTGATAAGAATGATTGACCCTGGTGATTTCATCGCTGTAATTACAACCTGCCACAACAAACCAGCAGCTGCTTCAGCTACAGCTCTACTCTGTGCTCACCCCTGGCTGCGCCCCAGGCCCAGCTGTTTCACAGCTCTCCGGGCTGTTTTAGTGATGCCCATGGAAAGATTCCGAGGTTATCTGACTTCCGAACAGCAGACATCCCTCGGCCATGCTTTGCTGGCAGTTCTGAAGGCAGGAGAGCAGCCAGGAGGCTGCTGAGATGGCGCCCAGGAGGCAGAAGCCCCTGGGACAGCCCAGGGCTGGGGACAGGGCACAGCACTGGGGCATGCCACGAAGCTCAGCCGCTGTTGCTGAGGATGCTGAGGATGCTGTACACTTTTATAGAGGTTTGCACGTGGCTCCGTGCCCATTGCATTGAAGTGGATCTCATTTTGAAAAGTGACAAAAGTGTTGCAAACCGAGCTGGAAATGTTGGGGATGTCAGCACTGAGCAGGTCACAGACCACATTTCTGACGGTATTTGGAGTCCCCACATGCCCAAAAGGCACAGAAAATGAAATTTTGGTAAGCACCAGGCTGGTTTGAGAATCCCAGCTGGCACCAGTTTACTTCCAAAAAACACCCCTTCCAAAAACACTCTGCATATGGACACGTTTCCCTGAACGAAGTTGGAAATAGGATAGGATCAGAAGATAAACCTGCTGATAAAGCAGCTCAGAAGGACACTGTCGCCTTCCCTGTACACTGCCCTGGAAAGGAGATTTCTGACTAATTTCTGCTGCTCAGCAAACCCACCCTGGCAGCCTGGGCAGGCTTACTCACCTGCACCGTACGTGGTGGCCAGCATGATGGAGGAGACCCACGCGATCTCGCTATAGGACGTGTCAAAGAAACCCTGGATCTCTTTGAAGAAGATGGCTATGCCTTTGGGGAAGGCGTAGGCAAAGCCGATAGAAATGAAAGCACCAAAGACCACGACCCAGCCCCAGCCACCATCCAGGGGGCCGGGGGCTGGCCCTGCATTAGCAGGGGACGGCATGGCCGGGGGACGTGAGCGGGCGCCCAGTGCTCCTCGGGAAGCCCTGCAAAATAAAAGTGCAAACGGGCAGCGTCAGTGCTGGCATCACTGCCCCAGGCTGCGACCACAGCATCGCCCCCGCGCAGCTTCGGGCTGTTGATTAATTTTTAGTGTCCCCTCTGCAGCGTCGCCGCTTATCACGAAGAACATCGGTAGTGCCACTGGGGCGGACAGCGCTGGAAACACCCCGTGGACGTGGCTATGATTAAAAACGCCAGCTCCAACCTGGTGCAGCCCCCACCCACCACCCCAGGACACCCCCCCCCAGGACAGCCCCAGCCACGCGTGGGTCCCCGCACCTGCACACAGCAGCACCCACCTGTGGGATCGCGGCACTGAGCCCCTCCGGGCAGGGCGATCCTGCACCGCCCCACGCAGGACAGCCCCACACGGGACCCGCCCCGCACAGCCAGCAGACCAAGCCCCCTCTAAGTTTACCTGCTTTTCCCTTTTTCCACCTTTTTTTTTTTTTTCTCTCACTACCCTACAACACCGAGCACTGGCACCCAACCAGCCCACGGGGGTTAATTAAATATCCACAGTCATTTAAATGGAAATTAGGATTTTTTCCTGTTTCTACCAGCTCTCTTCCCTCCTGCCGCCCCGTACCCACACCACTACATCGCGGCAGATTTGGGCAGATGTAAGGCCACTGGCTACCCTCCCTGATTCACTGTATATTCTACTTTTTCTGCTGAAGTCTTTTTGGGGAGATATTAGTACTGTTTGCTCTTGCTAGAAAGTTACAGCTTTGCTGCCAGCCTTGTGTCTTGCTCAGCCGTGCCTCCTCCTGCCTCAGGTAACTGCGGGTCTCGGAGGAATTCGTGCACGAGCCCTCTCAGCCCCTCTGTACAAATCTGGATGGTTATGGCAGGTGAGCACCAGTGCCCTGCCACCTCCCGCTCTGCCTTCAGCCTCGGAGAGGGAGACCTCCGTCCCCCGGTGTGTAACCACGAAGGCTGGGGTATGATCTGGGCAGATTTTGTGTGCCCGCCTGGGCTTCCCCAAGGACACGGGGAGACGGAGCTTGCTGATGCCGCATGGCGCTCCTTCTCACTTCAGCACCACAAATTGCTAAATCTAAAATAACAAGATTTTAACTCCGTTACCACTCTCGGTTCAGGTGCAAACATTCCAATCTGTAAAGAAACGAGAAGGGTTTCCCCTCCTCCCTGCTTCCATCCTCCCTCCAACGCTCCCCAGAAATTTCCCATGTTACCAGAAATCCCATTTTTCTCCATAGGCAATTAGACAATAACGGCGAGGGGGAAGGAATCGGTGCCTTGCTCAGTAATTTGCCCAGTGCAGTTAATCTACAGCTTTGAAGATCTTACAACACGTCAGTAAGATGTTTTATTACTACTATTTCTTTATTCCTATAAAACTGAGTAAACTTAAAAGAGGAGGAGACCTTGACTCGCGGGTGCAGGGCCACAGCACAATGAGCTGGCAAATTTTGTCCTGGTGCAGCCCGGAGCCACTTTATGAGCTGCAGGCACCCTTACAGCAAGCTTTTAAAATGCAGTCCTGAAAATACAAATTCTGCCATTGCAGGGCACGATGGAAGTCTCCCCAGTATAAAAATCCCTGTCTGCAGCTGAACAAGGCGATGGTGAAGGGGCTGCAATGGTTTTCTCCCATTTTCCTACAGAGGGTTTGGAACTCCTATAGTTTTTCTAATCAAGTTTTAGTGGTTGGCTTCTGTCATCTGCCAAAAACGAAAAAACGTCAGCACATATAAACAACCACACCCAAGAAAGAAAGAAGAAAGCAGAGAAGAAAGGCACATCCTTAGCACTGTGCAGGGGGTGCAGTGCTGGTGGGAACCCCCTGGAGCAGAGGCATGCAGGATCAGGTACAACGCTGCAAATGGGAGAGTTTCCTTCTGCAGAAATGTTAAATTTGGTGTAATCTAAAGAATTTTCTCCGCAGCAAACAGTGGCATGTCACCCTCTGGGTAAATATTAACCCAAACTGGTTGCAAACACAAAAGGGGAGAAGAAACCAGTTGCAGCAGGAGCTATTGGGGGGACAAATGAATTCTAAAGACATCTGAAAACCATCTGCACAGGTGTTGCCACTCTGACAAGATGCTCACAAGGAAAACATGACCATCTGAGGGCAGAGGGAGGGTTTCTTCCAATAAAAAGCCTGACAGCAGAAATCCTGGGCTTGCTAGATCAAAAAGGACTTGCTAGCAATGTGGGGAGATGTGGGGCAGCTGCCTCTGTGCGTGCCCCCCTTGTGGGAAGGAGCACAGCCCCGCTCACCCATCCATGGCAATCAGATGCTTCCTGGAGGGCAGGATTTTTAATTTGTTGGCAAGCAGCAAGAAAATTAATTAAAATTGCAAAATACCTTTTCAATAAACTCATTTCCCTATCACAGTGCTCCATGTAAATAAATGACTGCTATTGTTTCCCCAGCGCTAAGCTCCAGGGGCAAGAAGAGGGGAAAAGGGGCTGGGGGCAGGTCAGAGGCCGAACTTGCTCTTTTCTCCCCTCAAAAATGTCCGTCTTCCACTCAGCAAAGCTTTCCATGGTAGTCCCCGTAGATACTTTACATCTGGATTTTTATAAGCAAACATCCTTCATTTATTGAAGCCTAAGGCTTGATAAATAAGATTCTTTAAAATGAAAGGACACAAAAATAAGAGGACAAAAATAGAAGTGACTAGTCTTGGCGGTCTGAGTGATTTCCTTTTACCAAAAATAAATAATAATAATAAATAAATAAATAAATAAATAATAAAAAAAAAAGGTCTCCCCTGAGAATGGAAAGCATTTATTTTTATTCTCAGTGGGCCACTCTGGTATTAGGAAAGAATTTTATCTGAAGCCTTCTGCACACAGCGTTTTATTGCAGCTGAAGGTAGGAGCTACAGCTCTGTAACCCCAGCAGTGTTTTTCCTTCACCGAGCCTTTGAAAGTCAATTAAAGGCTTTACAAATTGCTTCCACATTAAGAAAAAGAAAGAAATAAAATAAATCTGTCCCTAGCTCTGCTGCATCGCAACAGCATTGGGTAAAGCGAGCAGCTAAAGATAAATGGCACCTCTTTCAAATGTCTGCAGTACTCCTTGCCACAGCGTGGCCGTGTTTCTCAAAATATTTTCTCATTTTCTATTTTCTCATAAATTGCATCAGCAGCAAATTCCAATCCACAGCTGAAGCTGAAATAACTTCTCAATTTATGAATGAGATTATAAGCAGTTTTGTCCACAAAACCTAAGGGCCATGCTCAGTGACCCCGGATGCAATACCGGTACTTTTGCAATCTGTCTTAGGAAAGAGATAGCTCAGCCCTCCGAAAATAGGCACGTGCATTTTCATAATAATCTTCTTTTTTGGAGGGATCAGTCCATACTAATATATTGGGAAAAGGTTTGAATTTAGCAAAATTCTCTGCTGTGGGCCCCAGTCAGATGCAGCGACAAAATTCAAGCCTGGGGACAGATGAGTGCTTCCCTGCCAGGTAAGCACAGGCTGACACAACACATTCCTCAAAGTCTAGCCACCAGACCTCCAGCATTCAGGGATTTACTGCTAATAATGTCGTGCTCAAGGTATGAATTAAAGGGAACCTCCCTCTGCCCAGCGGTTCCCAGGCAGGGATGCAGCAGCACCACGGCCAGTCCCTGTCCCTTGGCTATGGGTATTTTGAGGACAGCTTTGAATCCCAGGCTGCCTCTCTGGGATGGTGTGAGATGTTCGGCTATCTGTGGGCACAGTCCCCAGCCCCACACGTCCCTGCACCCAGCAGTGGGGTGACACCATGTGGGGATGAAGGATTTCTGCGCTGCTGGAGGCTGCCGAGGCGGCTGGCAGAGCCTCACACCTCTGATTTGCACCCAGTGGTGTTTTACAAGGGGTCCAAGGGAGGTCAAAATGGAAAGTTATGAAACGTCAAACTTGTTTTTTTGCTAAGCCAGGGTATTAATAGCACTGCAGAGGCCAGGCGGGCAGAGGAATTCAAACACCAGGGAAACCCTTGAATGGCTCCAGCTCTGCATCGTGCCATCCAGCCGGCCAGGTACGTGAAACACCGCTGCTGGAAGCGCTGGTTTCCCTGAGACCAAAACACAAAGCCAGCAGCGGTGCCACTTCTTCTGCTTTTCCCCTGGTACAGGGGTTTAATCAGTAGCCCAAACAGGAACAGTTGTGTTGGTAAGAAGATGGCTACAATTAATTTAAATCTAATAATTTGAATGTTTTCACTTGGGAATTAAAGCAAATTATTCCTTTGCTATTGCATCTTCATCTCATTTACATCTTAATCCCAGTAGGGCCCTGCTCTGTTATATTTGGAAAATGACTGCATAGGAAGGGAAAAACAACCGAGCTGAAGGACCCAAAGACACACAGAGAGTTCAGCTATTAACTTGAATGGCAGATGTCTGGCTACGCCAAGCCCTGACTGGCCCAAAATTAGCACAGATACTGTGTTTTTCCCAAATATCACCAAAAGCCAAGTGGGTGGCGTTTCAAATTGTGCACACAAACATGGGCAAACAAACAGCTGGGGTGGAAGGTCGTGTTGGAGGTGCAATTACACTTTACCCGGAGCAGCACGTCACTCTCATTTGTACTGAAAGCAACAGGGATTCACCAAAGGACATGGTGTGCAGCGGGATCCTCTGCGCTGCCACCCGCAGCTCTCCAGTCCTGGGCTCAAGCTTTGTCTTCCTCGCTGCAAGGTTTCACCACAGGCTAACGAGTTCATACCTCTTTGCTCAAGGTAAATCAGGTGGAGAAGACCTGCAGTTTAGACTGTAAAAACCCCAGTGCATTGTGGCTGCAGGGTTCAAAGACATCCAGCCCCTCCACAATCAGCTTCTCCAAGGCATGGCCCTAAGTATCTGTGGCATAGCAGGGGCCAGAAGACCACCGCTGCTTCCAGCCCACCTCGGGTCTTTAGCAACAGGACAGAAGGGCAAGTAACCCTTCAACAAGGTGGAGAGCTTTAGATCTCATTAAATCCTCCTGGTGTTTGGGAGATGAGAGATTTTACAGGGGCACCAAAAAGAGCAGCTCCCTCTCCAAAACAGCAGAAAGCTGGCACTGTGCAGTGCTGCCCGAGTCGGAACTGAGGGCCAGGAGCTCCTCAGCTTGGGCACAGAGGGAGACCGCACTGGTCTGCAGGTAGTCTCTGGGACACCATTGTTTGCAGGTCATAGTACTCTAAGCTGTTACATAACAAAGGTATTTTCCCCCCAGAGTTAAGCCTCCCTCAGCCAAGTATTCAAGGCCTTAGAGTCAGTTAAACCTACAGAAAAATCGTCCCAAAGAGGCAGCTGGAACTTAGCGTTGTGTTTTGTTGTTGTTGTTCCAGCAAAGAAAATTGTTGTGTTGAGTGACTGCAACTGCTTGAGGGTTCCTGCTCTTCCATTGATCCCCCCAAGGAGCCTCCCTCTGGGACTGCAATGCCCTGAGAACAGCAACCCCTCGACTACATAGAAGTAGGGCTCTTTTGACTTGCTTTGAGGACAAGGACGCAGCCAGCAGAAGCCAGGCTCACTGTGACCATGCAGCTCTCATCACCCCTGAGGCTGACAGACACCGCGAGGGAGCAGGGGGAAGCAGGACTGCAGGGTAAATCCTGCAGTCATTGTGCACATAACCAGCTCCTCTGCACAGTTTCAGTTGAATACTTCAGTATGGAAACAAGAAACAGATTCGAGGGACGGGATTATTCATGCACCAGGTAGTGTGGGCAGCTGTGTACAATGTCTCTGTAACGCGGATCAGTCCTCTGTGCCCTTAGCACAGGGTGATGCAACATGCAGTATTTCTGTAGATAAACTCAGCCGCGCTCCTGAGCCTGCATTTCCCCTGTTTCTTTGCCCTTCTGGCTGACCGTTGTCCAGCAGATTGAGCACGATGCTTTAGTATTAACTTTCAAGGTCTTACACATATTGTTCTCTAGGAGCTTGTTGAACTTTTGACACTGTACGTCCATTTTGCCCTATGAGATCAAAGAGAGGAGACTTTTGGTCCAAGCACAGTATTTGTTCAAGCTTGCTGTAATCCCAGCTTTGCAGACCGACCTTCCCAAGAGTCCCCCAGTTGCCACAGGCATGCCCCCTCATGAGGCAGGCTTCAGAGATGCGCTCATTACTTGGGTCATGTTTATAGAACACTCCATCGCTTAACAGTCCCAGAGACCTTTGGGAAACCAAGTGTTTACAGACACACAATTCATTTCTAAAATTTCATTCGCTACTCAGCCTCCTTTCCTAAATACCATGCTTGGCACTGAAACTTTCCAGGCTTCTAGCATTATGGATTAGCAGATCAAAATTTGCAGCTGAAAGGTGAAATCCTGGCTCTGCTAAAGGTGATGGCAAAGTGCCTGTGGACTTCAGTGCAGCCAAAATTTCACACAGAAGCAATATCCAACATTTTTTTTTTTTTTTTTAGCTCTAGTGCTAAGAAACTTACACTCCCCTACAGTACTACTTTGTATACAGTTAGCTGTAGCATTTCTGAACACTGTAAAACTAAAGTTGGGGTTTGAAGGCATAATTTCCCATGAAGGCATCCCCTGGGTACCCTCAACCTCCCTGGCAAGACTTGCTGGTGCTTTCCTCCTCCCTCAAACAAGGCACGCAGCTCCGCTGGATGCTGCTGGATCGCTCTAGATTTACACTGGTGTGTGAAAGGAAGATCAGATTGAGTATTCAATTACTTATGCATTCAAAGATATTTATTTTCTGAGATGAAACTACTAAATCTGTTATTATTACCATTCCCTCCTCTATGATAATTAAGCATGATGCTGCTGTTAGATCTATGGAGATGTCAACACCACTTACAGGAAACAACTTCTGAAAGATGGGAACATGATGAGAGAATGGTTAGAATTATTAACAATTTGCAAGAACAGAGTAGATAATTCTTCTTTAATTCTAGAAAAGTCTATAATCTTTATATAGACATTCTTCATGGACACTTTTCCCCAAGATATATTATTTTGGTAGTTCATTTTTAAAACACAGATGCTACAGTGATTTTAAAACTGAGAGAGGCTCAGAGCAACAACTACTGCACCATAAGACAGAGCCCCAGTAAGGAAAAGTGCCCTTATGGCAGTTAGCACAGGCCTAGTGCCTACAAAAATGCCAGGAGAGGTAGTGTAGGACCCTCCATCAGCAGTGAGTTCTTAACCTGAAGGCTGTGTGATGGTAAATGTAATGCTGAAAAGGAGAAGTCATCTTGATTCTGCCAGCCAGGACAGCATCTTGTATTTCCTCGCTAATGCTGACATCCCCCTGTTGTTACACCTGACACCTGGAAACATCAGGCACTTGCGTATATGGGTGTACCTTATAGTGATAGCTCTACAGCAACAGGGTGTCAAAAGTGTCAGTATTTGAAGATCGATGACGAAAACCTCAAGTTTTATGCTGTAGTGGCTGCTTCCCCCATCAAGATCACTCACACCAGTCCCCATGCTCTATTCTCCCCTGTGTCTTCATCAGGTTGTTGAAGATAGCTCAGAGAATGTGGGGGGGGAAAAAAAAAAAAAAAAGCCAGAAATGTCAGTTGGTCTGAGACATCCCTAAAGGTGCTCAGTTTCAGACATCCAGTTCTCAGAGGGAACTGAGCAGCCATCCTGAGGAAATCAGGCCTGTAGCAGCCATGCACAGCCTGAATCCCCAATACGAACCTTTCCAGCCTTTTGCTCAGCCTTTCATTTTACTCTCCTGACATAAAACTACAACAGCCACAGTGGTTACAGAATATACACTCATTGTTTCAAATGGAAATATGTCCTCATTAGACCTGCTAATTTAATAGCCCTGGAAGTGAACTTCCATCCTTCTGAGACTGTAGGCCAAAGGCCCCAGTGAAGCCTTCTCACTGCCTCTGAGGCCATTTCACACAGCAGCTTTTTGATCACCATGCAGAGCTCCTTCCTGAGGTACTGAGGTGCTGGGTGTGAGCTGGTGTGGCTCTTGATGTTAATCCTTTTACATTTCACCCTTGCAACACAAGCTAAGAACCAAGGCTCTGCTAAGGGCCAAGCAGTAACTCCTGACAGCTGCACCTCAAAAAGCGCCAGCAACCTAAAAACAAGATGGTAATCTACTAACCATTAATAGCAAGATACACACCAGCTGCTTAGATCAAAGTGGCAGGATGATACTTGGCATCAGTATCTGAGGCAAGCATCCCTCTGAGTACATCCACTCAGTGATTTCATTACAAGGACAAGCAATACCTTCCTGGGAGCTTTGCACAACAGCGATGTTTGCAGCCAAGGGACAAGCACTCAGTGAACATTTTAACCTGAAGTGACCAGGGGACACACTTGTCCTTTCAGAGAGATTCTCCAGACAGAAATCTAAAACTTCATCCCTTAAAAATTTACAGCAAAAATTTGGCAACAGAATTAGGTAATATTTAAAGACACGTTTAGATACTAACTCAACATCTACATGCATGTATGCTATGCCTGTTCACCAGCTGAGTTTTAGGTTTCAAGCTTCCAACATCATCCCTACAATCATGAGTGCCAGAAATATATTTTTTATTTCAAAAAGAAAGCCAAGAAGAGGAGCAGGACAAAAGCTGTAATACTGAATATGCTGAAATAACTGTCCAGGTTTAAAATAATTCCCCTGTGGCCAAGCTCCCGATGAAATAACAAAAAATGATGACATCGTATATATTATCAATAAAATATCCAGTGGTGCCGGTTTTCTCTATTTTGCCAATGCACAACATCAGAAAACAGAAAGCCAATTTTGGGGTTAGATCTTTCCAAGAACTTTCTCAAAGAAATATGTTCTCCCCTCCCCTTTTGTTGTAGAGCTCTGACCTCCTCTGATACAAAGAAAGTTGAGGTCTTGCTTCACTTACCTCCTCCATATGTGGTAGCACACATGATAGAAGTTATCCAGGCAATCTGGCTGTAGGAGATGCTGTAAACAGCCTGAAGCTCTTTAAAGTAGATTGTGAAAGCTTTAGGAAAGGTGTATGCAAACCCAACCGAGATGGAGGCCCCAAAGACCACTGCCCAGCCCCATCCGCCGTCAGGGGGGATGTACCCCAGGTCCGAGGGGACTGGAGGAGACATGGTCAATCCAGACCTCAGAGCAAAAACCAGTTCCCAGCGTCCTGCAGAGCAAAATATGGTTGTGTTTTACAGAATGTACATATCATACAGCCAGGCATCATCTCATTTAATAGTACAATTATTTGGAAGTACAGAGAAACACTCTTGAAGACTTTATCTTTTGCTGGCTATTACAAGGTTTACTGTGCAAATCTTATACAAGCAAATCACCCTTCCCTCTTCAATAACCCTGCCCAGCCCTTCCACCTCTATTTTAAACACATATCCTCAGAAGACTCACCCAGCTTCTATGCTGAGCAACAGACCCCATTTCAAAGTGAAGTTAACACCTGCCCCCCACCTGGCCAGCAACTCAGTGTCTCACCTCAGGGCTGGCTCCTGGAAGCTGGTCCTCACTCAGTCACTCAGAGAGAGGGAGATGCCACACTCATGCCGTTTTCAGGGTAAACACTCCATTGCTCGTTTTTCAGATGTGGGTGGAAAACTTCAATTTCAGGTTACCCCTGCTTAAAAGAGTAAGTCCCATAATGTGAGCAGCAGGTGATTGGCTCTACAGTGTGGCCAGCTCCCCTGTCCTGTACCAGGATGGGGCTCTCTCAGACACTTGCTTTCCCCAAACCAAGAAGCAAACTGCAAGCAACAGCTTGCAAAGCGGCTGAAGTTTCTTCCTACGTAGGGGCAGCAATTCCACTCGTGCCTGGCTCCTGCCAGGTTAGCAGATTATGCTCAGGAGCAACACGGATCAAAGACGGCATTCACTCAATTGCATTCTCCCCCTATTCCCTGGCCACTATAAATAAATAAATAAATAAATAATAACAACAAAAAAACTATATGCCTCTCAGGAGTTAATCCACAAATCTATTCTCAAGGTCCAAGACATAAAACCAGAGGGGAGAGGAGCAGCTCCCATCACAAAGGGTGCTGGGATGTGCATCTGCCTCTTTGTGGACAAAAAGGTGGATTTGCCTTTATCTACTCAGAAGCCGGAGAAGATGGTAGGAAAGGGCATCATCAGAGCTAATGGGAAGGAGTGGGCACAAGTAGCAGCTGGACACAAGTAGCAGCTGGACAAATTCTGCTGAACCTCAGTGGTAGCAGTCAGTTCACTGGGAAGATGGGAACATTTGTTTATTTTGGAAAAAAAAAATACTCAGGGGAAGTCCTGTGTAATTTGCATCTATCTGAGAGTCCTTCGCTTCTTGACAAGTCTGGATTCAAACTTTAAGTAGGCGTGCCCAGTTGGAACAGTAAGGGAAAAAAAAAAAAAAACTATTATTTTAAGCTTATGATATGTCTACAGACAAACTCCCGAATTCGTGCCTTTACTTTTACAGCTATTAGACCATAACACTAATATGGGGGCTTCGTGCTGCAGGCTTCATGCTCCCTCTATGCCTGGACAACCAGTGCACACACAGTAGGCAGACACATTTCTCCTTGTCTGCCTCAGTGGCATGTCGAGGAACCCCAAGATCGTGACTTGAACACACAGCATTAACAGAAGCAGCAGAAAGCCAGTCCAACCATGATGTATAAATACAATGAAAACTGGTTTGTAAACTCTCAGCTTGCCCTATGTGTTTATTTGCTGCTCCTCTCATTGAAACATTGTCCCACAGCCTCTGGCTTGTCGTTGTCACTAACTCACTAACCCAAGTTTATCCACCCTACACTGTTGGCCATTCCTGTTGCAACCAAAGGTCGTGGAAGAAAAAACTGCCCTGAACAAGCAGAATGCCTCATTGCTTTTGGATGAGCTTTCCAGATATTACAGGAAATACAGAGATGTGTTTAGGAAACCCTTTGCAAAATACTCTTCGTTAAAGAGTATTTCACCCACTGAAAATTGTCATTCCCCCAAGAGATAATTGTTGATTTTTTTTCCATCATAACCTTTCTTCACTGATCTTTTGATCAGGCTGAGACTGTTCAGCACCACCTACATTTGATCTAAGAGCATTTATTAAGGTCAGACTAGATGATCTTAGACGTCTTTTCCAATCTGAACGATTCTATGATTATTATTTATTTAAGCCTACACTCAGCATTGCAAAAGCATCACTGCTGAGAGGTTAGGCTGGAGAGGGATGACCACACGTCAGTCCTGTCCTCACCCTCACTACCAGGTGATGTAGGTGAGGACGTGTGGTCAGATCCAGTCTAACAGCACAGAGGGATTGCACTACGCTTCACTGAGACCCACGGGAGGACTATTATTTACAGCCCAGAATCCTCACTGAAAGATGAAAGGCAGGTGTGGTAGAAATCCTCTTGCCTAATTCCCCTTCATGTTAAAGCCAGTATATTCCCTTGCATGCCTGAGATTATCACAGGTGCCCAGACCGATGCTAGTCCTGCTTGTGCTTTGTGGTGGCCACGTGCCTGCGAGTCTGGGGCAGGAGCTGTGCAGCCACAGGAGAGCTGTGCTGTGCCCCAGTTCCACAGATCTTGAAAATATGCGACAAATTATTCTGATGCAGATCCTATTATTTCCTGTCATCTATATTTTTCTATATGAAAAATACTGTGCATTGTCTTTTCTAATTATTTTAACACTACTCTTGGGCAGGATTTTAGAAGGAAACTCATGTTAAAGAGTAATAGTGGTGCTGTTGGAATGACTGTCCATTGACAAGACATTTAAGAGATTTTATTACTTAAGAAATATGTATTTCATCACGCTATTTCTTTCACTTATGGCTGTTCTACCCAATTTAAGCCATTCAAACATCGTTGAGAATACCAAACTCCCAAAAATATTGACATATCCTACAGGCTCTGAAATTAGGCAAAAGAGAATTGATTAAGGGGAGAGCACAGCAAGGACATGTTCCTAATTTAATATCATATTTGTTATTCACGGTCTACCAAAGTTCAGGATATGCAAAAATTCTCAGGCCCCTCAAATTCAAATCTTTTTTGGCAGTCATTTAAAAAGGTTGAGCCTGGGCTTTAAATATATTCTCAGGGATTAACAAGAAAGGTTATTTTTTATTACAACCAATTCATTCTGCTTGTAAAACTCTGACTAATTGTGCACCACCTTTAGAAGCCTAACATTATGAATATATTTGTTCGTTTAATTTCATTTTCTGTGTAATGGGAGATTTATTGGGAGGACATTTGCATAAAAACAGATTATGGTATCAAATTCGTTGTCCAGCTTTTCTACATCAAGGCTAGCTCTTACAGAAAACCAAAGGGAGGAACTGAAATTAAATCTAGCTAATATTATTAACTCATTCTTTCTTTAGGAATTGTTTCTGCAGGCTCTGCTCCTGCTCTCCTCCAGAGCAATTCGCATACAGTGCTACATATCACTGCCAGTCTGGCCATGGCAATTTTAACCTTCTGGCTGAAGTACTCTTGCATGGCCCCCAGGTCGCCTAAAATCCTACGTCAGACTTATTTTGGTCACTAAGGAACAAAGGGAGGGATTCATAGGCCACACTGACACTTAACAAAGGATAAATTTCACCCTGGAGTGAGAGTAGGGGGTACGGAAAATTCCTGAATTTGTTACCAGTAAATCAAGCAGTGGAACTGGGCTACTGAAAGAGCAACGTCCACAACGTAGCCATGCACTTTGCAGAGGTTTATGTAACCCAGTTTCAGTAGGAATGTTTCCGTAAGACTTATATTGCAAATCCCCATTTGGGGGATTTAAAACATTCCCCTGCCACGTTTTTAATCCAAACAGTGCAGCACACTACTTAGGTACAAGAAAAAACAGGAAAAAGCTGACCATAGGCAGGCCTGTGCAATGTTCTCATCCAATCTGAGGAGAAAACCCAGGAGAAAGGTAAACAAAGACAACGAGAAAAATGATTCATCCAAGCTGACTTTGCAAGTCAGCATCTGCTGGAGCCTGTATTTCCTGCCTCATAGCCACATGCAGTCATGCATATTATTTTGCATTGGCCCAACAAAAATATCTTCCCTACAAGGGCACAACGAAGGCCTAAAACCATGCAGCAGCTCCTGGTTTATATTAACAAGAAAGGCTTCTACCAGCGCAGTCACAGACAGCTCAGCTGTTCTCTCATAAACACGGGGTGCACGCCTCCCATTTAGAAGGATTTTCTATCACCTAACAGTAAGAGCACGCTGAAGGGTCAAAAGGCAGCAGGACATTCCTGGGAGAAGTTCACTGAGGGCTGTTAAACAATGATAACACCTCTGTCATTGCTGGTTGCAAATTGCTGGAGACTGGGAACATCAACAGCTTGCTCTGTTCTCGTTTCCCTGGGTAGCCACCAGCATGTCCCTGCCAGGGACAGAATTCCAGTTGGGCAGGGGCTGGCCTGGTCTAGCTCCTCCTGCCTCACTGGTCGTGGTTATAGCAGATGTTAATTTCTGCTGCATTTCTAAGACTTCTACAACTTTCTACACCAGAAATATGATAAGTATATTTGGTGTTTTTTTCTGTCTTCTAAGTGGAATAAATCCCTAAACACCATTATAGGTGCTATGAGAGTTCCTTACAGATTGTTCCAGGTGCACGTGGCCCTCTGTCCTACAGGAGGTCATCAGAAGCTGCCTATTGAAGAGATGGCAATCACAAGGGACCTAGAGTTCACAGGAGTCATTTCTTTCAACACTGCAGCATTGCAAAGGGTGGGACTCGTTTAGACTTTTAGAACTAAGTAGCTTCTCTGCTGCTCAACTTTTTTTTTTTTTTTTTTTTTTTTTTTCCCCTCCCAAAAATGTGCTCTGTCTTTTTCTTGCAGATACAAGCTTGATAGTTCCCTTGGTTCTTACCCATTCTAGAATGGTGAACTACTTCGGGGAACTTATCCTCCTAAGTGTCTATTACAAATAGAACTAACTAAACAATTTCTAACAACTCATTCAACAAACACCACCTGCTTTTGTTCACAGGATACCTAAGTAAACAGGCTCTCAGCCTGGACGTTCTTTATTTTAAAAAAATAGTGATGCCCAAATTGTAAAGATTTTTTTTGCTGATAGTTATTGGGCTGTGACTCTTTGCATGCATTTCAGACACAATAGCAACTATTCAAATTACTTTTCAAAATCAATTTGGAAAGCCTTGGTCAGTTCCACCAGCAGTTGAGATGGACAAGAGAAGCAGAAACTCTACTGTTTCGTTAGCCTACAAAAAGTTGCAATTTCAATAACTAATCAGATGGTTCCTTTGTCTTAGCACTTGTGCTCCACAGATTAGTTTTTGATGTAAAACGTGGCACATCTTTTATTCGTGTTGTTTAAATAAAAAACAAAAAGCAAATCTGCAGAGCAAACACAGTTTAAGCATTTCACTTCATTTACTGGTTATTAGAGGATGTTAATTTGATGTTCATCAAATAGTCCTGCCTATGAACTTATATCTCAGAATGTTTGAAGAAATCTGTTACAGAAGGAATATGACCAGAATCAAACCAGAAGAATATGAAATAATACAAAATGTACTTGCAAATATTTTTCTGCAGCTAGTATATTACTCACCATCTTGATTTCAAATTAATCAAATTTAGAATAGAACACCGATAATCACATGCAATATACGTAACATACACACGAACAAAAAATCAAAAGTTGGCACAAACCAAGCATACAAGTTGTACTTTCTTACATTAAAACTGCTCGTTGCCACCTTTCTGCGACAGTAACCGATCCGCAGACAGATCATGTGCAGGTCTAAGGAGACGTGGGGACACAAAGCGTTCCTTTAAATGGATATATTTGCTACTATTTTGGTTGATGTTTTACAGATATGTTTTCATTGCTGGTACTCAGTGACACTTCAAGATCTAAATAAGCACATACTGTCTTTTAACAGGTCAGACTCCACACTTCAGGGCCAGTAAGTGAAGCCGTCAGGGCACGCAGCCTCCTCTCCATGACCTGTTGTGGGGCCGTGCTGTGTGGGAAGAGGCAGCCTGCAGCCCATCTGTATAGACTTGCTCGCAGCATTGCTCCTTCTCCTCCAGGAATGCCTTGCTTTTGCTCAGGTGATATAAAGAGCAGGAGATCATGCGTGATCTAATCCATCTCCTTCGCTCCTCTTCGGGGAGATCGATACCTTCTCTGCTCAAAGCTCATGGCATGTGGGAAGCTGCGTAGTCCTTCAAAACAAAATAAAAATAAAATAATAAACATCAAAACCAGTCTGGCCAAGTGCTCTCCAAATGTAAATTTTTAGCATTATTTCATGAGGAGATGTACATGGGGTTTTATACCTGTGCTTGACCAGGCCCAGGGTCTACTACTACACACATCTCATCTTCTGAGGTAGAACCTGTTTTAGGTTGTATTTGGAGGGCCAAACCTTTTAAAGATGTAACAGGCATGCAAAGATTGTACATGAAATTAATTTTTTTAAAGAGGAATGAGATCCTACTGCTACCATTGGAAAGGGAAAGCTTTCAACAACACAGTCCTATGCTTCAGAAAGTCCACTGTGGAGAGATACGCTGTAAACGGTTTGTTAGCTTTCCTTCTCCTGAAGTAACTTGTTAAACTGTAGCTTGATCCCCCCGAGTTAGCTAAAGTTAATAGATACCTGCCTCTTACAGTGGATATTTGCATTATCATTTGTACAGAAACACGCAGATCAGCAGCGAGGCACGCAGGACCTTACCCAGATGTTAAAAGGGGAGGGATTCAAGCTCTGCCGGCCTCACTCTGCCCCCTTGTAGAAGCAGCGAGCAGACTACGTGCTGCCAGGAGATAAGGAGAAGGCAACGCCTGGGTGTTTATTCCTCCATCTACTGCCTGCACGGGTGCTGTACTGCAAGATACGCCCCCAAGAAACATGCATGAATGTGCCCCTGGAGGCTGATCAGAAGGCTTTGGGGCAATGAAGAACCAATATGGATTCATAGAAGTGGATTGCCATGGAGCAAACCTGATGGATTATTTACATAATGTCATTTTGTTTTGGGGCATGAACATGTTTCATTCCTCCAGCAGATACTTCCAAAACAACATGCCTTGATTCCCTAGGAATGCCTGAAAGGAAAACCAGCACGGTTAAACATGATCTGTCCCTCCCACCCACTGTAGCGCACACATTCGCATTGTAACACATGCCAAGTGCTAAGAGGCTTTTGCACACTAGGACATCTAGGGCACTTGAGGCAAATTCATTTATCCTTAAGCACAACGGCAGAAGTAAAGTTCAGGAATCAAAGACTATGGCTGAACTACTCCTATCCCAGTTTTGGCTCCAGTCCCTCTCCCTGGACAGTATAAACCAAGAGCTATCTTCCAGATACGACTTTTATGACTTGGCTGAAAATTTGCAGACATCTTCATGAACATGTTTTATAAGCCAGATAACAGCTACTACTTAACTCGCAAATACCCTGATGTCTTTTCAAAAGGAGCCATGAGCAGTGCAGCTAAGCACCAGAACCATTCAGATAATGTCTGAAGAGCAAGGCATTCTCTGTGACTTCTGCTACAAGTGCTCAGTTCAATTTATTTTCCCCTCTGCTTGAAAACAAAGTTATAAGGAGATAATTCTAATTAGCTTCTGCAGCTTTAGCTTTGTCCAAACTGGGGACCCTTAGTTAATTCAATTTGTCCTCAGGCTTTCTCTTACAGTCTCGTTATTTTACTTTGACACAACTTTTTCCCTTGGGGATTACAGATGGGGGTCTTTTTTTGCCCCCTCTTGCCAGCTTCAGCTTTCTTAACTTCTCTAAGTCCCAACAGTTGATTACATATCGCTGTGCTGCTAAGCCCTAATGCAGGGCTGGGGAATCTTTCCTTACAAGTCCTTCAAGCTTTGGACAGAACAAAAGGTGCTCCAACCCAAGGAAACAGGAGACAGCCGAACTGAGTTTAGGATGCTTTTATCATCTAAAAGATGTGTCTCTTCCAACCTTAACGATTCTATGACCAGATTTGGCTGTACTTTCATGCTGTCTCTGGAGTTTGCTAACAAAATAGTAACTGAGAGTCCAAATTGTCTCCACGCTGGAGTTCATAGTTGTAGTTACCTAATGCTTGAATGGTAAAAACATCCTAAAAAATAACAAAGTGGTATCACAGGGATAATTTTCAGAAACTTACTAAAAAATATGCAACGGATTTATCACAATTGAGTGCAACTGGTTCTGTATTTCAACAATAGGTTTATTTTAAGAAACATAACATGACATTAAGTAAAAATGCAAAATTGTGCAATTATGGCAAAATGTTTAAAAATCCACACATTTGCCCTCATAGGACTACAGTACTTCTTACTAACATACCTGAGCACTGAATGTTGGATGCCATTTCTAAACAGCCTTACGAACAGGGAGCTCTTCAGTTTCTTGTAGAACATACAAACACTGCATGTTTGGTGCACCAAAATTGCTTTTAGTTAGCCTAAGTTTTACTGATAGAATCAAGTGGAAATTACAAAATGCTTCCTTCTAAAGTAATTAATAATTCTGAAAGAGAATCACGCTTATGTAAATCCTTACAATGCTAGAAATTAATTTAATAAAAGGGAAGTAAATGAACGCAGAAAAATACTAAGTGGGGAAAACGTACAGGTTACTGTTTAAATATTATCAGTACCTTTGGTGCAATTATTTTTTTTTCCTGTGCTGTGCAAGTTTACTTAAGCTTGACTCAAAAGCGAAAACTTTACCAGGAATCTGACTTTCAGCAAAATGTAGAAGCATTTAAGAATTGGCAAAAATCTCACAGCTACGTTACTGTCTCAACAAACTCCTCATGCAAAAGATTCAGTATATTCTACTCCCACAGCAAGTTCCAGGATTTAGCTTTAAAAAAAAAAAAAAAAAAAAACACATTACAGACTTGGATCACACCCTCAGTTTGAATGGTTAAACAGAATGGAGATCTTCGTACTTTAGTGCAGATAAACAAAATTAACAAACCTACTGCAGAATTAACCACAGCATATTGTACTTCTACACATCACATGACCAGTCAATTGCTAACTCAATTCTATTTCATAGTTTCAAGTAATATATTGAAATTTGTTCTACTAAATAAATATAGAAGATTGTCAAAAAGCAGCAAGAAGTCTTGTAAATATTCAACCAAGCTTAAAAAAAAAAAAGAAAAAGTTACATAACACTTTGCAAAAGAATGGTTTTACACACAAATGCAACACTGTTAGGGAGGGTGCTTCAGAAAGCTTGCAGCTAGAGGCCTACAACAGCGCAAAGAGCTAGCCAAGGACTAAGGATAACTTGAAAAATGAAATTAGTTGAACTTAAAAAAAGCTCTTAATCTTGGCTATGGATATATATAAAACAGTATCCAGAAGAAAACTAAACAAAGAAACAACACACCTCAACACCGGTGTATAATGCAGCCTTAGCAAGTATTGTCGACTTCAACTTTACTTCAGAAAAAAAAAAAAAAAAATCAGGCGCTCGCAGTTGAAAGAAGCCGTTTGGTAAATCTCTGGAAGATGAGGTATGTAATGCAGAGGCATTTTTTTTTTTCCTTTTCATTTCACAGTTTTGTTGTTGTTTTGTTTTTGCCTTTCTAACAGTTTGTGCAAGAATTAAAAAAGAAAACCAGGCAAGTATTTCTGTAAATCAGAAAGGTTCCATTTGGGAACAGACAAAACACATGGCAAATGAACATTATCCAAATCCTAAGCCATGCCAGGGTGATAAATATTAATGAGCTAAATATTTGGCATACTCAAATATCAGCTGCTAAGTCAGATAATGGTAAGAACGTACAGCCAGCAGTGGCCACTGCCATTTCAAGTTAACTGGCTTACTGCGGTCAATTTGAGAAAATAGGAAAGAGTTAAGATAATGCACACCTCTAGCTCTGCAAAAATTAGACCTGTAGCAAATCAAACCTGGCAAATTAGAGCCGATAAGTTTTAGAATTCCTCTTTTCCCTTTTACATCCAGTTTTCGACTACTTAAGTAGAGGCCAAACTTTGAAAATTTTTACTTCTGCAAAAGTAAGGTAAATGTTTCATACATAGAGAAGAGTGTTGCAATATATCCAATCCCTATTCTAAATTAGCATCTAAGATTAAGCCATAGACACTTACTGTCAAATTTTCTTTAATACACTAGGTAACGAAGACAGCTCAGTAGTGCAAGTTTTCACATTATAGATCAGAATGAATTAGAAGGTATCTGAGGGCTTGATCACAGGAAGAAAAAGATGATGTGTAAAGTTAAGCCACACATTTTAAAGTTACTGGAGCACATGCTAACACTGCACATAGCACTGCACTTTAGTGGAGACAAAATGAACACTCCACAAAAAAAAACAAAACTTCAATATTATTAAGGCCATATCCTGTCACCATTCTGTGCAAGAATACCACTACAGTAAAAATGTTATGTTAAAAAAGACAATATGATGACAGAACAGGGCCTGAAAACAGACACACTCCATGAAAAAAAAACAGGCTGTCTTAAACAGTAGCATAAGGTTAGCCCATTTCAGACAAACAAGTATTAAAAATGTACTAGCACCATCAACTTTTGGGTTAAAGCCCTTTATGGGATGAAAAAAGATTTTAAGCAGTGTTAAAAATGTTTTTTTTTTTCTTGCAGCACTACACCTAAGTGGCAGATAAAGAGGTGTTGGGATTTGTTTTCGAAATCTTTAAGCTCAATTTCAACAAAAATCCACAGACTGAAGTGGTACAGCAAACTGAACAGGCCTCCTTCCAGGGCAAAGGTACTCCATGTTCCAACTCTGGCTTGAGTTTTTCTCCCAAACTGTAGTGCATAAACATTACAAACATCTTAGAAGACTTCAAAAGCAGTACAAAAAAAAAAAAATCATTATGAATCAGGATCTACCATTGCTCTAGGTAATTTCAATCTAAAATTAAAAAAAAAAAGAAAAAAACACAACTTAGTGATATTGCCTCAAATTTTACCCGTATTTAAAAAAAGAGAAAAAAGAAAAGTCACTTCAAAACAGATTGGACATCCTTAGCTACTAATGCTAGATTTTTTTCCACTGTAGTGCATAGTTATCCTGGCTCTTCCACTTAATTTGCTCTTACCACAAAAACACCCCTCGAGTATGACATGATTAAGTGTTTACCAGAAAAAAATGCTGATAATTGCACTTTGTAACCTCCTTCTCATTTCCCAGGAAAATATCAGTAAATATGAAACTGAACCAGTAATTCCCTCCCCAGACTGCAACCTTTAAAGAGCACCCATCCCCACATACAAAAAAAAAAAAAAACAACCTATCTGTTTCAGCTTACAATAAATACTGAATTTCTTTGTTTTCTTTTAAGACATGTTTTCTCTAGCATCAGATTACCACTGAAAGCACTAAGGCCTGTTACTGAAAAAAAAAATTTAAATAACTTTCTGAAGACACTGCGGATACAATTTAGCAACAACACATTCAAAATGCCGGCCTAAATCCCAGAGCCTATCCGGAGTCTCGTATACTTTCTGCCATTGGTCGGTAACCTCATCATACTGATAGAGCGAATTCTTCCTGCTGGTTCTGAAAACGTGTTCTTCAACAGTGACTTGAGTAGCTCTGACAAACAGGTGGAGTTTATTTTTGAGGAGTACGAGTTTTATGTATGGGTTGATGGATTGATCACACGGGAAGTCTTTTTTTCGAGTCCACTTGTTTTGTTCAATGTCATAGGCCTCTACGGTAAACATACGTTGATGGTTTCCACAGGTTCCAGCTATGTAGTAGATGGAGTCATTGTACACAGTTGCCAAGCCTTGGATTCTAGGCACAGTCATTGGGGTCAAAAACCCCCAGTAATCCTTCTGAGGATCATAGCAGAGAAAAAATTCTCCTGCAAAGAGAGAGGAAAAATAAAACATAAAACTGATGCTTCATTTCCGTAACAGCAATTCCACCGCTACTAAGCTTTCAGCTACGATCTTCCACACACAGAAACAGTCTACCCATTTTTTAAAGCCCTGATCTTATGACAAAAATCTATCATCATCTGCTTTCTTCAAAGTGCAAAAAATAAGTAAAAGCTACTTTGAGTTTCTAACCCAGCTGAAGGGAGTTTGAAGCACACCACAAATACAGTGTTTTACATGTTTCCCACCTCTACTTTACTCCCTCTAAACCACACTTAAGAGTTTGACTCAAAACCTTTCAAGATTCCAGTCTTCAAACATCCGAAGTATGTGTTTTGTTCTTTAGTATCTTCACAAAATAAGCAGCATCTACGGACTGTGGAAAATCTTGGAATTCTGTGCTTGAAAGTTGTCAAATCTGAGCAAATAGCGTATCTTCTACTGCTCAGACTTTGAAGCAGTTTGTATCACGTCCCTGGTTACACACTTCAGGTTGATTTATTTAAAAGGATTTTAAACAACATGTTGATTTGAAATTAAAAGGATGCCAGGTGAAGACTCGCTTGAAGCTACTGATTCATCACAACTGTTGTGATCAGATAAGGCATCTCTTCTGTTGGGCGCACAGAGTAGTGCATGCAGACTGTGGACAGCAAAGTTCAGGTGCAAACTTGATAAAAAGAACACGGACAGAGCCCACCTTGTCTATTATGAAGCCCAGGGGAAAGAAAGTGCTAACATTTGCCAAATATTAACATAATTCAACTCTCTATATAAATTTCACATTGGTATTTTTAAGAATTTAAACTATTCTGCAGAGTAAGAAAGCACCTCAAGTTTAACAAATACAGGAATAATAAGAGTTAAAAGCACGGAATATAACTTAAGACATTCAGGCTTAGAGATAATGCATTTTTTGATTATTCATTTTCGTTCCACAGTATAATCTCCTATGACTGATGCTTGCACTCCAGTTTGCGTTCTACAGCTCCCATCAATCCTTATGGACTACTTTAAATTTGTGAGCTTTTTCTGTGAAAATTACTGAAGGTTAGTTAGCCTTTTGGTTAACTTTTTTTTTTTTTTTTACATGCTACTGGAGTGCAACCCAATCAAGGTTTTTATCTTCCCCACTCAAGTAGAGAATTTGATTATTTTCTATGGAAAATTATTTAATTTGCTGGTTAACTCAGTGTTTACTTAAAATAAGCTACTTCATTGTGCTGTCATTAAAACCACTGAAACACAGAGTAGAGAAGCTATGATTTAAAAAAAAAAAAAAAAGCATTCTTATTCTATAGGTTATAATACCTCTGTAAATGTTATCCACTTTTTTAGCAGTTCTAAGAAACACTTGAAGAATGAACAAATATTCTGTTAAGTTAGACTCCTCAGTGCTCCTTTTTAAATGATCTCAAGCAGACAGTTGATCCAACAGGAGAGAAAGATTGAGAAAACTTATTTTAACACAATTTAATTTAGAGTCACAACCAGAGTCAGATGTAATATGAAAGAAGAACAGACAAACAACACCTGCAGGTCTTGTGGAAGCCCTCCAACCTTACTGAATGGCAGGAACTCAACAAGAAATCAGGTTGACTTCTGATAAATAACAAGGAGTTTACAGTATTCCCTATCATGTTTCTTTGCTGTCTGTGGTCCAGCTTTGCATGGAGATGGACCCAAAAAGAGGGGGGTTGGTAGAGATCCAAGACCTCAGATTCTGCAAGTATTTACACAGAAATGGGTCTAACAAAAACATAACTAAGATACTCCCTGTTCCAGTCTTTCTTTCTGCTTCTTGGGACTCTTACCACAGCCTCATATACCAGTCTCAGCACTCTTAAGCGTGGACTGCTATGGAGCTTGCGCACACAGAAATATGTATTTTATACAATCTCTGCAAGTCAAATAATTTATTCTTCCCTTTTTTATTTTATCCATTCCCATAACGATCCTTTTTAGAATCCTAGAATATATAATTCCCAGTCTAAAATAACCACAAGCATCTTTTTCATCACACCACTTTCATGTGCATGTACATCTTGGTAATAAATCATTGTCAACATACTTATTTTAATCTTTACGGGTTATTCTGATATAAATCTCAAATATGGAACTATCACTGCTGGTGCTAGAGCTGTGCCTAAGTCGTTAATTTAAGAATCAAGATGCAATAAACCAGTAAGTCTGATTATTTATTGGAAGATAGGATGGAAAGACAGTGCAAGCTAATTAGAAAGAGGTAAATCATCTTCCTTTGTTACCTAGCTGACTTCAGAAAGCAGAGTTAGGCAGAGAGGGAAGGCCTACTGTGGCTAATCAATTTTTACAAGTCACCAAAAACAGACAAGACACAGGAGTTTTACAGGTTCAGCTAAATAAAATGCTAAGTGCTTTTTCATGTCAACAGCTGTTCTTCAACATCAGCGCATTTCACTCAGATAAAGAATACAGCATTTTCATTGAAAGATTTAATGCTAAATCGTTGACTTAGAACACCACCAGAACTGCCATTGGTGCAAGGACTCCGTACAACAACTTGATGACACATTCCCAAGATGTGAAAACTGAAGCAGCAACCTCACTGCCCTCCCTGGCTTTTCTCCCACTCTATTGTCCCAGGGCACTCTTTAGCTGTTCAGAAAACTCGGGTTTTCTACGGTGCTTCTAAGAAGAGACAGCTGGCTTAAACAACCCCCACTTCCAATCAAACACCACAAAGTCAGTCAAGGCACCTTACCCTGTAAAACATAGATGTTATCCTTATATTCCACAGCACTATGAAACTCCATTGCTACCGGCATTGGACAGACAGCTGTCCAAGAGTTCTCCCGGCTGTCATAACACTCCACAGACTTGAGAGAGTTTCGCCCATCTCCTTCATAAACACGACCACCTATTGCATACAGTTTACCACAGCAATGAACCAATTTGCAGCCTATTCTGGCTCGCAACAAAGGAGCTTTCGGGATCCACCTATTGCCAGAGTGATCGTACATCCAGAAATCACTCTCTGCTCTGTGGTCAATGGAGACCTCGCTGCTGCTTGGTCTGTAACCACCCGCAATATAAATATCGTTATCAGGAGATACAAGAATTCCAACCTCCCTCAAGTCATTTGGTGGCTTGCATAGTTTAAACACTCTCCCTGTGACCGAATCTAAACAAGGCACTGTTTGCTTCTTTCCTGAGTGTTTGTGGGCAGCATCAAAGCATATGATCATTTCAGAAGCAGTCATTCCAAGCCGTTGTGTATAGCCATTGGCACTATGTTGTCCCTTTTGTACACAGCTTTTGGCCATAGCCTGTGCAAACATGGGAGGGATTTTCTCTAAAAATGTCTCTTCCAACAGAGGCATACGGATGCATTTGGCAAATATTTCTGGAAGGTGCACTTCTCTCTTATTTTGTTCATGCTCAAACCACCTTATAATGCTGTCATAAACATGTTCTTCTTTGTCTACATTTAAATCATCACTGTCGAGTATACTTATGAGTTGGTCTTTTCTCAAGTGAAGAAACTCTTGCTCTTTGGTGACACTCAGAAACTTTTTACGAATGTAGTCTTGTGATCTGTCTTTGAGTTCCTGATGACCATAGTGATCAGCAAAGATAAACACCCCAATGGAGTTCTGTGGGTCCAAATGACTGATCATATATTTAGCACACTGGTCTTGTATGGAAGGGATCTGGAAGATACTAGCTGCAGTGAACAAAGCTTGAACGTTGGCCTCTGTCAGCATTACTCTGGAGGTATATGCATAGTTCAATACTAAATGCATTGACTCTGCTTCAACACCAACTATACGAACTTCTTTCTGGGTACTCTCTGTAAGGCCGCTAGTGAACATAGATCTACAAAAGAAAAATATTTAGCAGTTTATTTGTAATTACCTTCTAACTACAGGTCTAAGAAATTAAATTGCACAGCTAATCCCAACGCGCCTGCCCTTATATCCACACAAACGCATTTAGCACTGATGTTATGCTGCTCTGCTTGGGAACCTACATTTTAAATCAGTTTTGGACTTACTGAAACAAATACAGCAAGCTGGGATTTCTTACTTAATTATCTTACTAATCCCATTTTAAAATTCATTCATTTTACAAGCAAAGCTCTTGACATATCCAAGACTTTGCATTCAACTTGCAAAGTGTTATTTCCTATGCATATTCCAGGATGACAGAATATACAATTTTTAAAGGGAAACAAGTAGTGTAGCTATACTGTTACCGTATAAAGATACTTTTAATACGAGAGGGCTTTGTTTTTAAAATTGTATGAGATTTTGTCCGATTAAACTCTGCTTTGATAAATGGACACTGATAATTCCTTGACATTAAGAGAATAAAAATATTTGTTTACTAGGTGCGCTATATCATCAATAGTTACATGGAATATTAGCATAGTTGTGTGTTTTTTTTAATTGTCATTTAATGAAAGTAATTTATGATTCCACTTTTGGTCGCCCAAAGAACAATGGACTATCGTACCTGAAATAAGGACTGATTGCAGCAAGAACATTCCTGTGACAGGAGAATGTTTTCCCATGATCCACTTCCACCACAATATCTGTCAGTTGTCCTTCATCATACATGGTTTTAAGCTGTTGAAGAATACTGCAGGCGTGGAAGGGGTCCATTCCACTGCTGACTGTGTTTGAAGAAGGAATTCCATTCAGCGTTTGTGAAAACTTACTTGGTTCTACAAAACAAAATTGAAACCGATTAAAGAAAAAAAGAGAGAAAGCACGCATGAACAAATGAGAGTTAGCACAAATTAATACTCCATACCTCCTCAGTGCTGTCATCCATCGACAGCAAATCCAACGTTCCCATGAGCAAGTAAAAATACAAGGGTACCTAAGGTTGTATCCCTCCTGCCCCCCCTTCCCCAGTCTACCGTGTAGGTTAACCTACCAAATGTTATCCACTAGTTTTAGGAAAAATACAAAATATTTGTGTGAATGTTTTATGAGATATCACTTGAGGGGAAGGTATCACGATGCTTACTGACTTGTAGATTAGGAAGAACAAAGAATGCAGAAGAGTAAACCAAGCCCACAACCTAAGTCACCATTTCACAAGTCCGTACGCATGTGTTTAACTTCACACTGAAAAAGGAACTGGCTCCTAACTTCCACAAACGATGACTAATGGAGTAGACTCATGAAGAAACAGTAAATATGTACAGCAACAAAGCTAATAGATAAATTCACATAAATAAATGTACAGCTACATGTTCTTTATGCTTAAAATACAATTATCATTTAAAATTACTAGGTGTGAAGGTACTTGCATATTAATTGTGAAAACACACGAAGTGGATCATAAGCATCTAAGTAACACGTGATATTCTTAATGAAGTAAATCCCAAAGTGAAAATTGAGCAATATCTCAAGCACAAAAATCTGTTTCGTAATAGCAACAAGATTTTTACGCAACAACAACAAAGGAGAACTCAAAAGAAAAACATTTGGTGGTAAGAGCTGCAAGTCAGGTAATGTTGCTGACTGCAACAGTGAATGCCTTAATTTAGGGAGTCAGAAAGGCAAAAAACAAGCAATGAAAAATAACAACTACAAACGGGGGATTTAAGTTCTAACACACGGTGATGTAGAGCATTTAGAGCTTCTCTTACTCTGAGCTCAGACACAGCTTTCAGCACAGTCCCAATTAGGTCAGTAGGGATCTGCTGTGGGGCACATTTTTCATGGCAGGCTTGGGGCCAAATATTGTCAGAGCCTCTTCAAAGAACTGTTAGGAAAAGCCTTCAAAAAAAATGCCTTCCTTTCAAGTAAGATAATAATGCAGGGCAAAATTTACAACAGGGGGGTTGATCACAGTAACTCAGCTCCAGCATTCAAAACTCACCGATCACGGGGGAAAAGAATTTGTACTCGTACTTTTTTTCAAAGACAAACGTTAGGCTCTAGTGAGGAAGTTCCAAGGAAATAAAATTCTTTGCTATATGGATGCCAAGCTTTCCTACCTAGCCGAGCCTTGACAGACAGTAAAAGTGCGATGTAGGTATCATGGCAGAAGGGTTTTGTTTACTTTCTAACACTGAAAGGGTTCAAAATAGCTCTTTTCTGGCCCTGCCAGACACTCAGGTATGCGCACACACAACCAACCAAGCCACTCACGACACCCACCAGACCCAGACGCTCACCCCCAAACCCAGCCTTTCCGCTCACCCCTAGGCACCCAGGCTTCCCCCTGGGGAACCCTGCTGCTCCCTTTCACCACCTCCCTTCCCAAGGCAGGGTCATCCTTCCCAAGGCAGGGTCATCCCTCCCAACGCCTTATCACCCCTCGATGCCTTACCTCCGCCCACCCCATCACCCCCCAGTTCTCCACGTCCATTTATTCCCATGACACCCCCAAACCCCAGCCTCCCTCGAGGAGGTGTCTACAGACCTCCTCCCTTCGCCCCCCCCCCCC